>NC_052344.1:8397054-8497054 GCF_016432855.1 Salvelinus namaycush
AAAGACAGACAGACACGCACATACGCCTGCACGTGCGCACACACATTAACGGACAGTCACGCACACACACATTTTCTCACGCACACACACACACACACACACACACACACACACACACACACACACACACACACACACACACACACACACACACACACACACACACACACACACACACACACACACACACACACACACACACACACACACACACACACACACACAAACAAGCAGAAAGCCCCCCATGCAGAGAGAGGACCTGGATCTCCCTGACAGTGGAATCAGCAGTAGTCACTAAGCGTTACCAGTGTCTTATGATAAATGACTGTTTAACGTTTCCCCTCTTGCGAGAGTGATTCCATTAATGTCTATTGTAAGAGCGACCTACAGAGCTCTTGGAAAACACTTAACACGCTCTTTTGCAAATGGTGCAATAACGCAGACACTGGGAAGGATACAAATTAGGACCATGAAGTAAATAGTCTCTCTTTCCCCCTCTCTCTCCACTCTTCTCCGGCCGACTGCCCCACAAATCAATTCCCAGCCCCATGGTCCTTTGGGCCGGAGCTGAGTGATGCATGATGGGACCATGGCGAAGGCCAGGGGCTAATGAGTCATTAGCGTGGTGTTTAACTCCCACTGAGTCCATTTCCTCTTCTCCTCCACCCCCTCCTCTCCTCCTCTCTTCCTCATTCTAATCCACTCCAGGTTATTTAACCCTGCCACCCCTTCAGGAGGGGGACACGGGTCTAAATTAATCAGAGGATATTCATTTGGAGTCCACTTCCTTCACCTAGCCTCCCCTGGTTTCCTCGCCCTGGCGACTACGGGCGGCTCGGTCCCGGTCGGTAACCATGGTAATGTCAGAGCCGGCTGCCCTGATTGGTTGCCTGTGGGATTAGCTCTTCGTCATTGGATTTAATGAAGATTGTTCACACACTCCATGGTTCATTCCATAGGCATGGAGGTGGTGGTGGAGCGGGGAGACATATTTAGGGCAGTGCCAACTTCTCTCTGATAAACTTCTGTGTGTGTGTGTGTGTCTGTGTTTCTACCCATGTATGTGTGTGTATATCTAACTACCTATGTGTGTGTGTGTGTGTGTGTGTGTGTGTTGGGAGGTTGCCGTACACTTCCATTGTTAACCTGTTTTAGCACAGTACACAGTAAAACAACAGGAAAGGCCAGATGTCTCCAGTGTCTCACCAGTTGCTTTTCCATGTGTGTCTGACATGCGGGTCATGGATGCTGTGCTTGTCAGCCTGCTCATCCAGGAAGTCAAACATGTACTTGATGGCCAGGGGCAGGGCGCTGCCTCGGTGGGCCGTGCTGAAGATGGTCTCAAACAGGTCGTCCACAAACTTCTGTAAAGTGCCCTGTGGAAGCAGAGAGATCAGCAGTGAGCGACAGACAACACACACAGAGACAGAGAGAATGGCGACAGGTGTCTGCAACACTGGTATCAGACACATCGGTATCAGACACATCGGTATCAGACACATCAGGAACACTTTACTTGAAACCCAGTGTCATAACACGTCATGACACAGTCATAACCATGGCATAATAGCTGACATAACTTGTCATAACCTGTCATAATATGGTTATAACACTCTAAGACCAAAATATTTACACCTGTTGTGACATATATTGCGTTATTTTATGGCTGGTTATAACACCTACATAAGAGTGTCAAAACCCACATTTATTCAAATTAGTTTTTTCCCTGCCAAGAAGTTTTAAAGTTTGTTTCTTAAATCCTTTGTTGTTATGATGAACAAAAGATGACTGTAAAGAATTCATTACATTTTAAATAACTTGTAGAAAATACACTTTATGACACTGTCAAGAAGCATTATGACCATCATAATCATATACGCCAGATAGGCCTATCACGTACATGCCCTTTTATCAGTCATCTGTCAAAAAGAGGATGTCTTGTCCTGCTTCTGAAATCTGCTCCTGCATTCATCCCAGTCATCAGAAACAGAGTATTGGGGCAGGTACATGTCTGACATCAATTTGTGTGCAATTACAATGATAATTTAATATGGTCAATAAAAAAAAAAAAAGACTTAGGCTATGATGTAATGGAATGTTTTTCCTTGTGTGGTATGTTTTGTGGGTTTTGACACTCTTATGTAGGTGTCATAACCAGCCATAAAATAACACTATATATGTCACAACAGGTCAACATATGTCATGAGTGTTATGACCATATTATAACAGGTTATGACACGTTACGTCAGATATTATGACATGGTTATGACCGTGTCATAACGTGTCCTGACGCTGGGTGTCAAGTAAAGTGTTTACTACATTCCATCCATTATTATGAGCCATCCTCCCCTCACCAGCCTCTGGTGGTGTGTGCGTCTGACTGAGAGTGTGTTTTATCCTGTGTATCTGATGTTGTTTCCTGATGTGTTTTCTCTCCATCTCCCCCCCCCCCCTCTCTCTCTCTCTCTCTCTCCCTCTCTCTCTCCAGCTCTCCCTGGTCCTAAATCTCTGGGCTTTGATGGGAAATTGTTTTTTCACAGTTCACTTTTAATAATATCTGGGAACAGGAGGCACATCTCCTAAGCCTCTTTGTGCGGAGGGATTAGCTCACACACTGCACCATTGACCCTAATTTGATTTAATGTTCTCGTCTTTAAGGAGGAAAGAAGAGAGAGAACGAGATAGATAGAAAGAGAAAATCTAATCCACTTGTAACGAATGAGCTGATAGAATGCGAGGGGGAGAAGAGAAGAGAGGACAGAATGAAAAAAGCGACAGTGAGGGAAGCCTATCTGGAAAGAGCCACAAGCGCGCAGTGTGTCAGATGAGGTGTGCACAAGCGGCAAATAAAAATCCCAATTTGGGTGGAGCGGTGACTGAGTCAGAGAGAAGAGAGGGAGGGGGGAGTGAGAGGGGAATCCAGTTAGCTGACAATCACAGCCGGGATTCTACCATGTCCCACATTTCTGACAGCTTATCATTTGCCTATGAAGATGAAAATATACATTTCTTCCTCAAACCCTGTGTAGTCGTGGGGACAGTTTAGTGGCAGGGAGGCTGTTATACATGTAGTGTGTGTGTGTGTGTGTGTGTTATACGTGTGTGTGTGTGTGTGAGTGTGAGTAAGGAATCCCACAGACAGACAACTTCATCATGATATTCCTTCATCTGTCCCCTGAGAGCACTAGCTGCCATTACAGCCCACTGAAACACACACACATACACACACACACACACACACACACACACACACACACACACACACACACACACACACACACACACACACACACACACACACACACACACACACACACACACACACACACACACACACACACACGGAAACTAAAACCTAGCCCATCATTACACTGTACTTTAAAGACAATGTGTAATCTAGAATCTAGCCTCACAGACAGTGCTTCCTGCATCAGAACTACCCTGTCATTTAGGATGAGGACAGACAGTGTTGCCTGCATCAGAACTACCCTGTCATTTAGGATGAGGACAGACAGTGTAGCCTGCATCAGAACTACCCTGTCGTTTAGGATGAGGACAGACAGTGTTGCCTGCATCAGATCTACCCTGTCGTTTAGGATGAGGACAGACAGTGTTGCCTGCATCAGAACTACCCTGTCATTTAGGATGAGGACAGACAGTGTAGCCTGCATCAGAACTACCCTGTCATTTAGGATGAGGACAGACAGTGCTGCCTGCATCAGAACTACCCTGTCATTTAGGATGAGGACAGACAGTGCTGCCTGCATCAGAACTACCCTGTAATTTAGGATGAGGACAGACAGTGTTGCCTGCATCAGAACTACCCTGTCATTTAGGATGACAGACAGTGCTGCCTGCATCAGAACTACCCTGTCATTTAGGATGAGGACAGACAGTGTTGCCTGCATCAGAACTACCCTGTCATTTAGGATGAGGACAGACAGTGTTGCCTGCATCAGAACTACCCTGTCATTTAGGATGAGGACAGACAGTGTAGCCTGCATCCGAACTACCCTGTCGTTTAGGATGAGGACAGACAGTGTTGCCTGCATCAGATCTACCCTGTCGTTTAGGATGAGGACAGACAGTGTTGCCTGCATCAGAACTACCCTGTCATTTAGGATGAGGACAGACAGTGTAGCCTGCATCAGAACTACCCTGTCATTTAGGATGAGGACAGACAGTGCTGCCTGCATCAGAACTACCCTGTCATTTAGGATGAGGACAGACAGTGCTGCCTGCATCAGAACTACCCTGTAATTTAGGATGAGGACAGACAGTGTTGCCTGCATCAGAACTACCCTGTCATTTAGGATGACAGACAGTGCTGCCTGCATCAGAACTACCCTGTCATTTAGGATGAGGACAGACAGTGTTGCCTGCATCAGAACTACCCTGTCATTTAGGATGAGGACAGACAGTGTTGCCTGCATCAGAACTACCCTGTCATTTAGGATGAGGACAGACAGTGTTGCCTGCATCAGAACTACCCTGTCATTTAGGATGAGGACAGACAGTGCTGCCTGCATCAGAACTACCCTGTCATTTAGGATGAGGACAGACAGTGCTTCCTGCATCAGAACTACCCTGTCATTTAGGATGAGGACAGACAGTGTTGCCGGCATCAGAACTACCCTGTCATTTAGGATGAGGACAGACAGTGTTGCCTGCATCAGAACTACCCTGTCATTTAGGATGAGGACAGACAGTGTTGCCTGCATCAGAACTACCCTGTCATTTAGGATGAGGACAGACAGTGTTGCCTGCATCAGAACTACCCTGTCACTTAGGATGAGGACAGACAGTGTAGCCTGCATCAGAACTACCCTGTCGTTTAGGATGAGGACAGACAGTGTTGCCTGCATCAGATCTACCCTGTCATTTAGGATGAGGACAGACGGTGTTGCCTGCATCAGAACTACCCTGTCGTTTAGGATGAGGACAGACAGTGTTGCCTGCATCAGATCTACCCTGTCATTTAGGATGAGGACAGACAGTGTTGCCTGCATCAGAACTACCCTGTCATTTAGGATGAGGACAGACAGTGCTGCCTGCATCAGAACTACCCTGTAATTTAGGATGAGGACATACAGTGTTGCCTGCATCAGAACTACCCTGTCATTTAGGATGAGGACAGACAGTGCTGCCTGCATCAGAACTACCCTGTCATTTAGGATGAGGACAGACAGTGTTGCCTGCATCAGATCTACCCTGTCATTTAGGATGAGGACAGACAGTGCTGCCTGCATCAGAACTACCCTGTCATTTAGGATGAGGACAGACAGTGCTGCCTGCATCAGAACTACCCTGTCATTTAGGATGAGGACAGACAGTGTAGCCTGCATCAGAACTACCCTGTCATTTAGGATGAGGACAGACAGTGCTGCCTGCATCAGAACTACCCTGTCATTTAGGATGACAGACAGTGCTGCCTGCATCAGAACTACCCTGTCATTTAGGATGAGGACAGACAGTGTTGCCTGCATCAGAACTACCCTGTCATTTAGGATGATGACAGACAGTGCTGCCTGCATCAGAACTACCCTGTCATTTAGGATGAGGACAGACAGTGTTGCCTGCATCAGATCTACCCTGTCATTTAGGATGAGGACAGACAGTGTTGCCTGCATCAGAACTACCCTGTCATTTAGGATGAGGACAGACAGTGCTGCCTGCATCAGATCTACCCTGTCATTTAGGATGAGTGGAAAGAAAACAAAACAGCAAAGACTGAGTGGGTGAAGGGGTGCTGGTGTTGTCACAAACAGAGAGAGAGAAAGAGAGAGAGAGGAAAAGAGGAATAGAGAACGCAATCAAGAAATAAGCCCTTTGCCCCCCCATCAGAGTGACACTGATGGACCAAAAATGGGGGACGTCAGCGCCGGGCCGACCGACGGTATTTACTGGTGAGGTGAAAGTCAAACGCAGTCAATTACAGGGCTGTCGGCCCAGTCATACCCCAACAAGAGAGATGGACCCCAAGATAAACCGATTACTTCACAAAAACACTCCATCTGTAAAGATGACATGCCGTCTCTGCATCACATTCCCCCCTGACCAGGGTCATCCCAGGTAAATAGAGCATTGCTCAGTGTGTGTGTGTGTGTGTGTGTGTGTGTGTGTGTGTGTGTGTGTGTGTGTGTGTGTGTGTGTGTGTGTGTGTGTGTGTGTGTGTGTGTGTGTGTGTGTGTGTGTGTGTGTCACTGACTGTTTTTGTCTGTCTAAGCGTGTTAGACTGTAGCTCTGGTACATGTGCTTCATAGCGAGAGCGTTTGCCATATTCATTACACAGCTCCACAGTGACTGCTCGCTGGCAATCACAACACACGCCAGAGAAATGACAGACAACACTCTCTCTCCATAACTCTGTTTCCTCCTCAGCCATCTCTGCCAACAACTCTGTTGATGAGTGTGTGTGTGAATCCTGCCACTAAGCACTCCCATTATAGAACCAGAAAACCAGGCAGAGTGTCTGTCTGAACCACTACACAAAGACCATGGAATGGTCACAAATTACAACACCACCAACACGACCAACACCACCAACACCACACTACAGGATCGTGCCTTCTTCCCTCTCGCCCTCCCTCCCTCTCTCTTTCTCTTTCCCTCTCTCTTTCTCTCTCTCTCTCCCTCCCTCCCTCTCTCCTTCTCTCTCCCCCTCTCTCATTCTCTCTCACTCTCCCTCCCTCCCTCTCTCCTTCCCTCTCCCCCTCTCTCATTCTCTCTTTCCCTCTCTCATTCTCCCTCCCTCCCTCCCTCCCTCCCTCCCTCCCTCCCTCCCTCCCTCCCTCCCTCCTCCTCATTCTCTCTTTCCCTCTCTCACTCTCCCTCCCTCCATCCCTCTCTCCTTCCCTCTCCCCCTCTCTCATTCTCTCTTTCCCTCTCTCATTCTCTCTCACTCTTCCTCCCTCCCTCTCTCCCTCTCTCATTCTCTCTTTCCCTCTCTCATTCTCTCTCACTCTCTGGAAGAAAGCATGTGTGATGTAAAGGAGGTGCATCATTAGCAAGTGGATTGGTAATTCCCCATTGAGCAGTGGGATCAAAGTCACGATTCCCTCCAAACCAAATTAACTGATTTTCTGAGGGGCAATAGCGCCCTGGCATGCTCAAAGAGACTCATTTTACGGCTATTTCCATTTCTGTTTTTCACCAGATAACATCTCTGTCTACAGAAAAAGCCTTTACAGGTTGTACCTTTGTGTGTCACCTCTATCATTAGATATGCTGCTGAGGTCTGAAAGACACAATATACATCTACATATTTTCACTTAGGTCTCAGAGCCTACAGGGGATGAGGAATAATATTATATTTGAATATTATTCCTCACCTGAAATGACTTACTCTAGTCTAGGTGTGTGTGTACGTTGGTGTGATAACTCACCTTAGTGGCCAGCAGCCTGGTCAGGTATATCTCAGAGACCATCTTGGAGCCGCGGTCTCCCTCCTTCTGGTCCCCGTGTTCGTGGTTCTTCACCAGGTGCCACACCTTGACCCCGCTCTCCAGGTCGGGCGTGATCATGGGCGTGCGCGAGCGCAGGCTGTCGGGGCTCCCCGTGTACTTGATCATGTTCTCTGTGGAACGTAAAGAACAACATCAGGATATGACACAGAGATGAAGCAGAAACCAATGGACATACTGTAGCAGACTATGGAAATATAACATGATCAACACAGACACAATATAGACGTTGTAGCCGCGGGAAGATGTTTGGGGGTGGGGGTGCTGCGTTTCTTTCACCAAACGTGGTGGCAAAAAACAAAAACATCTTGGTGAAATATTGTTTGAGGTCTGCGTTACAGACGGCTATATCGGTCTGCTAATACAGGAGTTTAATTAGTTTGTATTATTAGGAGGTGTTACAGCACCCTCAGCCTCCCTACTTCCCGCGGATATGGTGCAGAGTATAGAGAGACAACACACCTAACAGAGGGGATGTGTAAAGAAAACATCTGAGCCAGCACAGTACTGTTCAGGTCGCCACGATCGAGTGAAAATGGTCAGAGACGACAACATAGACAAAACACAAAAAAGACAGACGCAACACAAACCAAAGACAGACAAAACAAAATACAGGGGGGTCAAGCCAAACTACACAGGTATTCGAAAGGATACTACACAGGTATTCTAAAGGATACTACACAGGTATTCTAAAGGATACTACACAGTTATTCTAAAGGATACTACACAGGTATTCTAAAGGATACTACACAGGTATTCTAAAGGATACTACACAGGTATTCTAAAGGATACTACACAGGTATTCTAAAGGATACTACACAATTATTCTAAAGGATACTACACAGTTATTCTAAAGGATACTACACAGGTATTCTAAAGGATACTACACAGGTATTCTAAAGGATACTACACAGGTGTTCTAAAGGATACTACACAGGTATTCTAAAGGATACTACACAGGTATTCTAAAGGATACTACACAGGTATTCTAAAGGATACTACACAGGTATTCTAAAGGATACTACACAGGTATTCTAAAGGATACTACACAGGTATTCTAAAGGATACTACACAGGTATTCTAAAGGACACTACACAGGTATTCTAAAGGATACTACACAGGTATTCTAAAGGATACTACACAGGTATTCTAAAGGATACTACACAGGTATTCTAAAGGATACTACACAGGTGTTCTAAAGGATACTACACAGGTGTTCTAAAGGATACTACACAGGTATTCTAAAGGATACTACACAGGTATTCTAAAGGATACTACACAGGTATTCTAAAGGACACTACACAGGTATTCTAAAGGATACTACACAGGTATTCTAAAGGATACTACACAGGTATTCTAAAGGACACTACACAGGTATTCTAAAGGATACTACACAGGTATTCTAAAGGATACTACACAGGTATTCTAAAGGATACTACACAGGTATTCTAAAGGATACTACACAGGTATTCTAAAGGATACTACACAGGTATTCTAAAGGACATTGCAACTTTTACAACAGCATGCACGTGGTTCATTTTTCATGCCATCTTTTTCTCTTGGGAGGTAGAAATCGCCTTTGCACAACTCACGGACACAAAATCGAACAGGTGTATGGCGAGATGAAATATTCATATGCCCTCCCCATTTGACGAGAGTGGCGATGACATTTAAAAACACTCCGGCTCAATGAATGTTTACACAGTGTGAAAATAATTGATCAGTAGGACTGTTGGTCGAGGGAGAGGACGGGGAAATAAAGAATTGATCAGTAGGACTGTTGGTCGAGGGAGAGTACGGGGAAATAAAGAATTGATCAGTAGGACTGTTGGTCGAGGGAGAGGACGGGGAAATAAAGAATTGATCAGTAGGACTGTTGGTCGAGGGAGAGGACGGGGAAATAAAGAATTGATCAGTAGGACTGTTGGTCGAGGGAGAGGACGGGGAAATAGTGTGTTTTTGCCAAGGCAGATGCTGCAGAAATCAATTTGTCCTTCCAGAGAGAAACGCAGGAAGAGTGAATGATGGAGGGAGAGAGGAAGAGAGGAGAGAGAGGGAGGGGTCAAGTACTAGAGAGAGAAAGCAGGTAAAGTGGGTGTGTGTGTGTGTGTGTGTGTGTGTGTGTGTGTGTGTGTGTGTGTGTGTGTGTGTGTGTGTGTGTGTGTGTGTGTGTGTGTGTGTGTGTGTGTGTGTGTGTGTGTGTGTGCGCATATTGACTCATGGAACTTGACTGATTTGGATTGATTGGAGTGTGTGTGTGCGTGTGTGTGTGTGTGTGTGTGTGTGTGTGTGTGTGTGTGTGTGTGTGTGTGTGTGTGTGTGTGTGTGTGTGTGTGTGTGTGTGTGTGTGTGTCATAATAAAGTGGTGGTTGTCTTCCAGAGTGTTATCGAGTGTGCTGGTGTAATAGGGCGTGATGACACGTTCGGTGGAGTAGAAGGAGCGCTCCACACACACACAGACACACACACACAGTCCGTACTGAAATACTACCATACTGACATATCACACAGGAGTTTTGATTAAGAAAGGAAGCTGGCACCCTCTCTCTCTCTTTCGCTCCCTCTCTCTAAATCCCTTTCCTACGCACTTCATCTCACTCCATCACTTTCTGCCTTCTCCTTCCATCCCTCTCTCCCCTACTTCCTCTTCATCTTTCTCTTTACCCCTCTTCTTCTTCATCATCCCTCCTTATTTCCTCCTCTCCACCTTCCTCATTTTCTCTCACTAACTTTCTCCCTCCCTCTCCCTCTCTCCTTTTGCTCCATTAGAATCATCCTCTCTTCTCCTCAGTGCTTCTCCATTGTGATCAGTCCAGTTCAAAGCCCCCCCCCCGTGTCTCAAGTGGCTCTGGCATCGTTTGAAGTCAATTCCCCAACTAAGTCAAGAGATGTGTGACATTCTGTCATCCTCCATCTCTCTCTCTATCTCCGTCCTGTTCCCTTTCTCTTTCTCTTTCACACTCACCCTCCTTTTTCTTTGGTCTAATTTGAGTGGAGGAACGGAGGCGAGGCGGTGAGATGGCGTATGGAGATGAGGTGCTAGCTGGCTAATAAAGCCGTAATTTGATGTGTCTGGAGTGTTTGAGTCCGGGCAGCGCTGCCTTTGATCAGGGTTTGATTTGATGGCTTCTTCTCAGGTTCAAGAGAACACAGGGCCAGACCAAGACAGTCACTGCTAGATGGGACACTGTCTGTCTGCATCCCAAATGGTACTCTATTCCCTATTACTCTATTATGTAGTTCACCATATTCCACATGGGGCTCTGGTCCAAAGCAGTGCACTATTTAGGGAGTAGGGTGCCATTTGGAACACGGTTCTGTCTCCAGTCCCAGGGGGGAGGAAAGTGCAAACTGCAAATGCACTCCTTCTCTTCCCTCTCTTTGTTAGTCTGTTAAATTCCCTGCTCTCTAATCTTGTTATCCTGTCTCCTGGGCTCAGTTCTGTCCCTCTTCTCCTCTGGGGCTTTGTCACTATTACTAAGGTGTGACAGCACATAGTGGCTAATGTATGGAAGACTTTACTATGTGTTCAGGTATTGTTCAGGTATTGTTAACAGTGGCTAATGTATGGAAGACTTTACTATGTGTTCAGGTATTGTTCAGGTATTGTTAACAGTGGCTAATGTATGGAAGACTTTACTATGTGTTCAGGTATTGTTCAGGTATTGTTAACAGTGGCTAATGTATGGAAGACTTTACTATGTGTTCAGGTATTGTTAACAGTGGCTAATGTATGGAAGACTTTACTATGTGTTCAGGTATTGTTGACAGTGGCTAATGTATGGAAGACTTTACTATGTGTTCAGGTATTGTTGACAGTGGCTAATGTATGGAAGACTTTACTATGTGTTCAGGTATTGTTGACAGTGGCTAATGTATGGAAGACTTTACTATGTGTTCAGGTATTGTTGACAGTGGCTAATGTATGGAAGACTTTACTATGTGTTCAGGTATTGTTAACAGTGGCTAATGTATGGAAGACTTTACTATGTGTTCAGGTATTGTTAACAGGGGCTAATGTATAGAAGACTTTACTATGTGTTCAGGTATTGTTGACAGTGACTAATGTATGGAAGACTTTACTATGTGTTCAGGTATTGTTGACAGTGGCTAATGTATAGAAGACTTTACTATGTGTTCAGGTATTGTTAACAGTGGCTAATGTATGGAAGACTTTACTATGTGTTCAGGTATTGTTAACAGTGGCTAATGTATGGAAGACTTTACTATGTGTTCAGGTATTGTTGACAGTGGCTAATGTATGGAAGGCTTTACTATGTGTTCAGGTATTGCTAATAGTGGCATATGTATGGAAGACATTACTATGTGTCCAGGTATTGTTAACAGTGGCTAATGTATAGAAGACTTTACTATGTGTTCATGTATTGTTAACAGTGGCTAATGTATGGAAGACTTTACTATGTGTTCAGGTATTGTTAACAGAGCCTTTACATCTGTTAGTGACATATGGAGCTCAGTTAGTTTGAGGGATGAACAGTGTGTGCAGGAGAAGTCTGTGTTGGTTTCTGTGGTGAAGGTTTAGAGGGAGAAGGTGCTGTTTAGCCACGTTTTTTAATTAAAATCCTGGCAATGGAGCTTGTGCATTCGCAACAGGGAATACCCAGTGTGTGTGTAGGTGTGAACGTCTGTGTGTGTGCTGATGTGTGTTTGTGTGTGCATGTGAGTGTGTGTGTGTGCTGACTCTGACTATGGATCCCACTCCGATGAGAAGGACACAGTTCTTCCTGTTTAACTCTCAGGCACACAGACTGCTGGGAGATGGAGGGGGGGCATAATTGTTTTAGTTCCAGGAGGACACTCCTATCCAGCAGAGAAATCTGGAAATGTGCCGGAAATGTGCTCCTCTCTCTCTCTCACTCTCTCTCACACACACACACACACTGTCACATTAGCCATACCGTATTTACTGGCTGAGGTTCTGGACACAGTTGAGTTGTTGACCGAGTTGTAGGCCGTCACCTGCTTGGGGACCAGGGCCATCACAGAGTTATCAGGCACCTGCAGAGAGTGGGAGAGAGAGAGAGAGAGGAGGGGAGAGAGAGAGAGAGGAGGAGAGAGAGAGAGAGAGGAGGGGAGAGAGAGAGAGAGAGAGGATGGGAGAGAGAGAGAGAGAGGAGGGGGGAGAGAGAGAGAGAGAGAGAGAGAGAGAGGGGAGAGAGAGAGAGAGAGAGAGAGAGAGAGAGAGAGAGGGGAGAGAGAGAGAGAGAGAGAGAGAGAGAGAGAGAGAGAGAGAGAGAGAGAGAGAGAGAGAGAGAGGGGGAGAGAGAGAGGAGGGGAGAGAGAGAGAGGGGAGAGAGAGAGAGAGAGAGGGGAGAGAGAGAGAGAGAGAGAGGGGAGAGAGAGAGAGAGAGAGGAGGGGAGAGAGTGACAGCGAGAGAGACGGAGAGAGAGAGACAGCGAGAGAGCGAGAGAAAGAGAGCGAGAGAGAGCAGAATGACTAATCACCATCCTCAATGAGTGCATTCTGATTCTGCCAAGTGCATTCTGAATACATAACAATCCCCAATGAAGAGAGATGTGGCACTCAGCCACTAAACCCTGGATCACCATACAAATCACCATCCACACGTCATCATGTGTTTATCCTCCATCTATAACAGCTATGATTGGATGCTCAGGAAGCCTTTGTGATTAGCCTGTGTGATCTAATCAGCCCATACACATATGATTAGTGGTAGTGAACGGGGGTGATGTATATCACTATGTGTGAGACGATACGTCTCAGCCTCCCATTTCAATAATACGTGTGAGAGAGAGAGAATGACAGAGAAAGAGAGATGGGCTCCTACTTTTCAACACAACAGAAATTGATTCAATTAACACAACTGGGAGAGGGGCTGATCCCAGCCGTGCACAAACACACGTACATGTACGCAAACACACACACTCTGCATAATTTCACCAGCGAGCCCCGCCGGCTGAGGCAGGGTTAATTGAAGAAGTGATCTCTTTAATAGAGTGGGAGGGGTGTGTATGGGGAATAGGGGTGCAGGGCTAAGGGTCTCAGGTGTGTGTTTGGGGTTCCATTATTACATCATAGCATTATTTCACCCGCTCCCCAATCCGCTCCTGGTGCATAATGTGTTAGTATCATGACAGGCGACACCCATGGGAGGGTTCAGGGAGATTCCACAGGGACCCTCTAACTCTACAACATGGTCCCTAAGCAGTAATCCTACATGTTTACTAGTTAATATAATGGTGTGTGTGTGTTTGGGGTTGTAATATTGGGAGGGAGGAGGAGAGGTGGGATGTGAGACGACAGGTGGGTCTGGGTGGTTTAGGAAGAGGAGAAGAGAGACTGTTGCTCTCAGTAAACTGATGGGATGGCCTGATCATATATCAGAGCAATGCTCAGGGCTACAATGTGATTCTCCCTACTGTAAATAATATAATATAATATATACATATTTAATATATGCTATTTAGCAGATGCTTTATCCAAAGTGACTTACAGTACAGTGAGTGCATACAAACTTCTATTTTAGCAGAAAGGGCATTGAAACTTTAGTTTCAACCAAAAGAGAATGGGTTCTATGCTAACTGTACATAGGGGGGATAGAAATAGAATTAGAATAGTTCCTCTATATCTAGGAGGGTGAATGGGTCTGTGCTGTTTTCATAAGAACCCATTAGGATGACAGTTAGCAGTGTCTAATTCCATTCAGAGTGTGCTTTGATCCCATTCTATATTCCATATTTCTGTATTACATTATAACCATTATAACAAGACAGACGTGGGACTTCTGGAGGCTGTCAAGAGGGGAAATCTGTCTGACCAAAGTCGACAGTAATCAATGATATTCATGTTTTACTAGGTCAGCAAAACATTCATAATATATAAGTGGGTAACCTCTTCCACTAACGATGGTGTTGTACAAAATCTACGTCATATAAACTGACCTGTTGGACCAAAAGTGAACAAATGACTGATGTAGACAGAAGATAATCGCCGCTAGGTAATACATCACAGAAATATAGCGTCATCTAATGTTAGTTTGGTAAAACGATGAGAGGAACGTTTTGGAGTGGGCTGACTGAGTGTGAATCTGCGGGATGTTTCCAGTCCCCCTCCTTTCCTCCTTACCTCCATCTCTCCTCGCTCCCTCTCCTCCCTCCTCCCTCGCTCCCTCTAACAGGCTTTGAGTGTCTGAGTCTGTTTTCTTGTCAAGGAGAACGCACCCTGCCTTCCCCCTCCTTCCCCTCCCCAGCTGAAAACTGAATTAACTTCTGTCTTCATTATCTCATTCCGGTTTCCAATCAGGCTTCTAATCCATTCTACCTCGCTGTCTCGACCACCACACCCACGACATCCCACTCTCCGCCGTGACATTTAATTTAAGCGTCATGCGGCGGGCAGACCCCCCCCCGGAAAGCTCATTTGGAGGGCTGCTGGCTTAGGTGTCCACATTATTTACACCATAAGGAACAAGCGAACGTCGCTCCGTTCCTATTTCCACCGGTCCATCATTCCCGCTCGCTGGAGGGACGGTTGCCAAGAAGGGAATGTACCAATCAGCAGGATTTGTCATAATGGGGTTGTCTGTCTGTCTGTCTGTCACTGTCTGTTCATGCGTGGCAGGTGTACATATGACTGGCTTGTCTGGTGTATGTCCAGGTGAAGGTTTGTGTTTGCAAATTTAGGAAGTGTCATGTTGTCCATGTCTGGAATGGAGCTGGACATACTGTATGTGTGTGTTCTGAGCATGTGTGTCCACCTATGCTAATGCCTGTGTTCTAGTGTGTAAAACTCCCTATGAATGTGAAGACAGATGGACATCTGAGTGGAGCACATCAGATCTTAACTCCTCTCCTCTCCTCTGCTCAGACAGAGAGTTGCCATGGCGTTACGACCGCCTGCCCTTTGTTGGTCATCTCCCTGCCTCTAATCCACACTCCCTCCCTCCCTCCCTCCCTCGGCTGATTACTTCTGGGGTGTCTAGTCAGTCAGGCCCTGATCCTCTGTAACGACCTGGATGTGCTCTGACAGGCCCAGTCTATTACAGGGGTCACAGGTCACGGGGTCAGAGCCAATAAGGCGGAGAGGAGGGAGAAAGCCATGACTACAAAAGCAATAGTCTCTCTACTGATCGTCATCACTGCTGGTTCTACAGGGGGATAGGAGCAATGATATAGTCGGGTGAGACAACTGCCCTTTTCCAAATGTTTTCTGAACGGTGTATGGAGGGTATTTTCAGTTCCTCTAATGAATGTGCTGTAGCTATAGAAATAGAATAAACAGAGTTCACTTCTTCGAAATGAACATTTAGTTTTTCTTGGACAATGCTGTTTTCTATTCTATACTATGATATTCTATTGTCTAAATGAAAGCTGTAATCCTACAATAGAAGATTCAAACACTAAAAACATTGTATCTAGGGTTGCAAAATTCCTGTAAATTTCCCCAAATTCCCCAGTTGTCCAGAAATCCTGGTTGGAAGATTCTTGAAATTATGAGGGAATCCAGGAATCCTCCAACCTGGATTTCTGATCTACCCTGATTGTACTGATCCTGATCTACCCTGATTGTACTGTCTTAGGGTCCTGATCAACCCTGATTGTACTGTCTTAGGGTCCTGATCAACCCTGATTGTAATGTCTTAGGATCCTGATCAACCCTGATTGTACTGTCTTAGGGTCCTGACCAACCCTGATTGTACTGTCTTAGGGTCCTGATCAACCCTGATTGTACTGTCTTAGGGTCCTGATCAACCCTGATTGTACTGTCTTAGGGTCCTGATCAACCCTGATTGTAATGTCTTAGGATCCTGATCAACCCTGATTGTACTGTCTTAGGGTCCTGACCAACCCTGATTGTACTGTCTTAGGGTCCTGATCAACCCTGATTGTACTGTCTTAGGGTCCTGATCTACCCTGATTGTACTGTCTTAGGGTCCTGATCTACCCTGATTGTACTGTCTTAGGGTCCTGATCAACCCTGATTGTACTGTCTTAGGGTCCTGATCTACCCTGATTGTACTGTCTTAGGGTCCTGATCAACCCTGATTGTACTGTCTTAGGGTCCTGATCAACCCTGATTGTACTGTCTTAGGGTCCTGACCAACCCTGATTGTACTGATCCTGATCTACCCTGATTGTACTGTCTTAGGGTCCTGATCAACCCTGATTGTACTGTCTTAGGGTCCTGATCAACCCTGATTGTACTGTCTTAGGGTCCTGATCAACCCTGATTGTACTGTCTTAGGGTCCTGATCAACCCTGATTGTACTGTCTTAGGGTCCTGATCAACCCTGATTGTACTGTCTTAGGGTCCTGATCAACCCTGATTGTACTGTCTTAGGGTCCTATGGGGGGGGTCAATGTAAATAGATAATTATGAATTGTGTCAGCAGTCTATGGCTTGGGAGTAGAAGCTGTTGAGGAGCCTTTTGGTCCTAGACTTGGCGCTCTGGTACCGCTTGTCGTGCGGTAGCAGAGAAAACAGTCTATAACTTGGATGGCTGGAGTCTGACAATTTTATGGGCTTTCCATTTTGACACAGCCTATTATATAGGTCCTGGATGGCAGGAAGCTTGGCCCCAGTGATGTACTGGGCCATTTGCACTACCCTCTGTAGCGCCTTACGGTTAGATGCCGAGCAGTTGCCATACCAGGCGGTGATGCAACCGGTCAGGATGCTCTCGATGGTGCAGCTGTAGAACCTTTTAAGGATCTGGGGGCCCATGCCAAATCTTTTCAGTCTCCTGAGGGGGAAAAGGTTTTGTCGTACCCTCTTCACGACTGTCTTGGTATGTTTGGACCATGATAGTTCGTTGGTGATGTGGACACCAAGGAACTTGAAACTCTCGACCTGCTCCACTACAGCCCCGTCGATGTTAATGAGGGCCTGTTCGGCCCACCTTTTCCTGTAGTCCACGATCAGCTCCTTTGTCTTGCTCACATTGAGGGAGAGGTTGTTGTCCTGGCACCACACTGCCAGTTCTCTGACCTCCTCCCTATAGGCCATCTCATCGTTGTCGGTGATCACTGTTGTGTCGTCAGCAAACTTAATGATGGTGTTGGAGTCGTGTTTGGCCACGCAGTCGTGGGTGAACAAGGAATACAGAAGGTGACTAAGTACACACCCCTGAGGGGCCCCAGTGTTAAGGATCAGCGTGGAAGACGTATTGTTGCCTACTCTTACCACCTGAGGACGGCCCATCAGGAAGTCCAGGATCCAGTTGGAGGTGTTTAGTCCCAGAGTTCTTAGCTTAGTGGTGAGCTTCGTGGGCACTATGGTGTTGAACGCTGCGCTGTAGTCGATGAACAGCATTCTCACATAGGTGTTCCTTTGTTCCAGGTGAGAAAGGGCGTGTGGAGTGTGATTGAGATTATGTCATCTGTGGATCTGTTGGGGCGGTATGCAAATTGGAGTGGGTCTAGGGTGTCTGGGAGGATGCTGTTGATGTGAGCCATGACCAGCCTTTCAAAGCACTTCATGGCTACCGACGTGAGTGCCATGGGGCGGTAATCAATTAGGCAGGTTACCTCCGTTTCCTTGGGCACAGGGACTATGGTGGTCTACTTGAAACACGTAGGTATTACAGACTCAGTCAGGGAGAGGTTGAAAATGTCAGTGAAGACACTTGACAGTTGGTCCGCGCATGATTTGAGTACACGTCCTGGTAATCTGTCTGGCCCAGCGGCTTTGTGAATGTTGACCTGTTTAAAGGTTTTGTTCACATCGGCTACCGAGAAGGTTATCACGCAGTCATCCAGAACAGCTGGTGCTCTCATGCATGCTTCAGTGTTGATTGCCTCGAAGCAAGCATAAAAGGCGTTTAGCTCGTCTGGTAGGCTCGCGTCACTGGGCAGCTCGCGTCTGGGTTTCCCTTTGTAGTCCATAATAGTTTCAAGCCCTGCCACAGCCGACGAGCGTCAGAGCCGGTGTAGTAGGATTCAATCTTAATCCTGTATTGATGCTTTGCTTGTTTGATGGTTCATCTGAGGGTATAGCGGGATTTCTTATAAGCGTCCGGATTAGTCTCCCGCTCCTTGAAAGCGGCAGCTCTAGCCTTTAGCTCGATGCGAATGTTGTATTCCTCTATGCCATTGGATGAATCCCGGAACATATTCCAGTCTGTGCTAGCAAAACAGTCCTGTAGTGTAGCATCCACGTCATCTGACCACTTCCGTATTGAGCGAGTCACTGGTACTTCCTGCTTTAGTTTTTGCTTGTAAGCAGGAATCAGAAGGATAGAATTGTGGTCAGATTTGCCAAATGGAGGGCGGGGGAGAGCTTTGTATGAATCTCTGTGTGTGGAGTAAAGGTGGTCTAGGATTTTTTTTCCCTGGTTGCACATGTGACATGCTGGTAAAAAATTGGTAAAACTGATTTAAGTTTGCCTGCATTAAAGTCCCCGGCCACTAGGAGCGCCGCTTCTGGGTGAGCATTTTATTATTTGCTTATGGCCTTATAGAGTTGGTTGAGAGCGGTCTTAGTGCCAGCTTTGCTTTGTGGTGGTAAATAGATGGCTACAAATAATACAGATAAGAACTCTCTTGGTAGATAGTGTGGTCGACAACTTATCATAAGGTACTCTACCTCAGGCGAGCAATACCTCAAGACTTCTTTAATATTACACATCGCACACCAGCTGTTATTGACAAAAAGACACACACTCCCACCCCTCGTCTTACCAGAGGTAGCGTCTCTGTTTTGCCGGTGCATGGAAAATCCCGCCAGCTCTATATTGTCCATTTCTTCGTTCAGCCACGTCTCAGTGAAACATAAGATGTTACAGTATTTAATGTCCCGTTGGATAATCATAATAATAGGTCATCCATTTTATTTTCTAACGATTGCACGTTAGCAAGGAGACTGGAAGGCATTGGGAGTTTACTCGCTCGCCTCTGGCTTCTCAGAAGGATCCCCGATCTGCGTCCCCTTTTCCGGCGTCTTTTCTTCATGCAAAAGGCGTGGATCTGGGCCTGTTCCAGTGAAAGCAGGATTTCCTTCTCGTCGGACTCGTGAAAGTATAACGTTTCTTCCAGTCCGTGGTGAGTAGTTGCTTCTCTGATGTCCAGAAGTTATTTTCGGTCATAAGAGACGTAGCAGCAACATAGACAATAAGTTAAAAAATAAGTTACACAAAAAATAAAAAAAAATAGCGCAATTGGTTGGGAGAATGTAAAACATCAGGCATGTTCTTCGGCGCCGTCTATTAGTCTATTGGCTGGAGAAATCAACATAGTCCATTTAGAACTGTCAAAGGATGTGTGTGTTCATTCAATAGCTTGGCAGAGGCTTTTAAGCCTGCTAAAACAGAATTCTGCCTCTTCTTCCTCTTCCCTTTGTCTGCGGCCATCAGACATTATTGAAACGGACTGATACACGACTCTGAAAAACATTCTGCCTGACTGATCCAACGGCATCATCAGTCCTAGGCATCAACAACCTAAACCAACATGATCGGACACAACACGTGTGCAATACTGTCAGGTTGCGTGCGTAGACATCTTGTGAAGCCTCTAGTCTCTTTGGTACTTTTCCTCTTATAGTACTAGTTTAGGTGCTTTCCTACCGTCAACTCTGACTTGCAGAGTTCTAATCAAAGTCTGATTTTTAATGAGTTTCTGTTTCCTTCAGTGTTTGGGGGGAAATAAATGTGGTAGTGGGTAAAAGTGCTGTCTGTCGAATGGCGGCGTTTGGAAACAGAAACAACAAAGAGAGCGGCTGATGACTCCTGAACTCAGAAGGCTGGAGAAGCGAGGTAGGAGGGAGATATGGTGAGGCAGGCGATACAGATAGAATCAGTTAAACAAATAAACAAACTCAAAACACAAATCTCCCTCCGGCTCTGTCTGATGAGATCAGGAGGTCTATATGAGAAAAGAGCCGTGAGTGGTGTGTGTGTGTGTGTTTTGCAAAGAGACCTTTACAGGGTAATCTATTTGATGAAACATTTATGAGGTTGAGCCAGCATTTTGACTGGCTGATTAGCTGCAAAAGTTTACCTGGAAATGGAATGACACTCAGGTGGAGTGAGTTTACCTGTGAGTGAGTGTGCAATATGAATTTATCTAGTGTACCGTCTACATTATGGTAGTACCTGGAAGTCAATCATCTCAAACATGTATTTACCTGGAAGTGGATAGTCTAATGGTTAGAGCCTAATCTGAACCATGGGTTTACCTCTAACTGAACACTATGCAGCATAATATTTACATGGAAACATGTGCACCACACTGTATTATACACTATGAGGGAATAGTTTAGTTTTGATATTGCAAATACAAACTGGAGGGGAAAACAAACTACAGTTCATTCCATTCATCCATTTTGCTCGTCTCAAACAGGCTTTGTTGGTACACTAGCAAATCACCAGTCCCTTCTGTACAGCGTATTGGGAGTTATCTTCAATCTTCTCCACTACGGATTAGTGTACCCTATAGAAATACAATGAATTATACTTCTAGGGTGTACCCTCTCCGTCCTGAGTGAACATGGGTATGACTCCACCTGTAGATATGCATGTCCCTTGTAGTATAGATATGTATGTTCTAGATAGTGATGCATGTCCCTGGTAGTATAGATATTTGTGTTCTAGATAGTGATGCATGTACCTGGTAGTATAGCTATTTGTGTTCTAGATAGTGATGCATGTACCTGGTAGTATAGATATTTGTGTTCTAGATAGTGATGCATGTAACTGGTCGTAAGCCAGAGTGTAGATGTGTGTTTAAAAAAAAATGGAAAAAAAAGATATATATATATACAGTATATAAACATACACACATTGATTTAACTAGGCAAGTCAGTTAAGAACAAATTCTTATTTTCAATGACGGCCTAGGAACAGTGGGTTAACTGTTCTAGATAGTGATGCGTGTACCTGGTAGTGAGCAAGCATGTTGAGTCTCTTCCAGTCGCTCTCAATCTTGGTAGAGAGGTCTTCGTCCATCAGGATCGTACGCTGACCTCTGCCCTGGCGCCACTCTGTGAGGGGGCAAAGGTAAAGATAGGTTAGGGCACTATAGGGAGAAAGAGATTTATATCCAGCCTGCACAGAATGACCTTTTCCACAAGATGCAGTGATCACTATCACATAGTGAATCCATGTCACGCTCTCTTTTTGTACACTCCTTTGATGTCACACACGCAGGTTGGCATTTATTGTCATGAATCTTTCCCTGGCGGCAGCTCTGTAGAGTGGTCACTGACTGGCACAGCCACACAGTCATCAAATCTGTTGTTACTATATAGCCAGTTTTGACTTTCTAGATGGCCCGTGTAGTGAAAAATCGCTTATTTCTGCCTCCAGGGCAAGATTCATGACAGTGGTTCTGCAGGAGCCATGTACGTCTGGACTGTGAGAAGAGAAGGTGAGTGGCTACAGTGAAACAGATCTGGAGTTCCTGGAATCCTTCCTTTGAGGCCAGCATGAGATTCCCAGGCTACAAAGCAGCGATACCGAGAAGTAGAACGAGTGTGACAACGAGTGTTAGTAGCAAGAGAGAACGAGAGGGAGGACAAGAAGAGATAGAGGGAAAAGGGAGGAAAATTAATCACCCACTCTGCTCTTTGATAGAGAGCGGATCGGGGGCCTTCGCTGGGCCCTCTCGATCGATGGATGTGATTACCGCTGCTAGCCAAGGTCCCTACTTCCTCTTTCATCTGTGGCGGGCCCCTGGCCCCCATGCTGAGTGCTCTCCACCATCGACCAGCGCTAAGCCCCCTGCTGAACTGTCTCTTATTGTCATTACTGGGAACTAGCTAGGGCAGGAGAAACCACACCACTGCTACCCCATTCAGCTGGACGTTCAGTCTCAGCTAGAGATACCACACCATTGCACCCTCAGGAGATACCCCACCAAAGCATCCTAAAGAGTAACCCAACCACTGCACCCTTCAAGAGAAACCATACCACCGCACCCACTCGAGATACAACACCACACCACCTCCAACAGATAAGCCACCCCAAAGACATACGAAATAGCCCACCACCCTCACCACTGTAGAGAAACCCCACCACTGTATTACCTCACATTATAATGAAAATAAAAGATATTGTGGAAAACAAACAAGGAGGTGATATTCTTTTGTTTGCCGCATTTGAGTTTATATAAGAATGTGTCATTGTGTCGGTGTTGTTCCCGCCTGGCGTCGGCCACTGTCATCTCCTATTCCAATCACAAATAGACCAACAAAGCAGCAATCACAGGGCGGATGATGAAACACGTCCTAGGAGGGGTGAGGAGAATAACTTCGGCATCAGAAATCTCCAGGAAACACAAAGCCTCCTATTGTTTTCTCTCTGTACTGTACATCTTTCCATCAACATGCAAATGACCTGAGTCTCCAGTTGGGCTAGAGTAAACAAACCAAAGGAAGAGGAGGGAGGGAATTGGAAAAAAGGAGAGGAAAGAAAGGATGAAGTTGGAGAAAACCAGAGTAAGATGAGATTGCCCCTTTAACCCAATCCTCCCAGGTCTCTCTGTGTGGAGCCCAGTGTTGTAGATGAGGGCTTTGGGGAGTGGAGGGATTCTAGAACATCGAAGCTCCTACAGTGAAGGTGAAGGTTATTGAGGTGGTGTTGTGATACTGCAGAGGGGGAAGCAGTGAAGGTTATTGAGGTGGTGTTGTGATACTGCAGAGGGGGAAGCAGTGAATGTTGTGTTGTGATACTGCAGAGGGGGAAGCAGTGAAGGTTGGGGTAGTGTTGTGATACTGCAGAGGGGGAAGCAGTGAAGGTTATTGAGGTAGTGTTGTGATACTGCAGAGGGGGAAGCAGTGAAGGTTATTGAGGTGGTGTTGTTATACTGCAGAGGGGGAAGCAGTGAAGGTTATTGAGGTAGTGTTGTCATACTGCAGAGGGGGAAGCAGTGAAGGTTATTGAGGTAGTGTTGTTATACTGCAGAGGGGGAAGCAGTGAAGTTTATTGAGGTAGTGTTGTGATACTGCAGAGGGGGAAGCAGTGAAGGTTATTGAGGTAGTGTTGTGATACTGCAGAGGGGGAAGCAGTGAAGGTTATTGAGGTAGTGTTGTTATACTGCAGAGGGGGAAGCAGTGAAGGTTATTGAGGTAGTGTTCTTATACTGCAGAGGGGGAAGCAGTGAAGGTTATTGAGGTAGTGTTGTGATACTGCAGAGGGGGAAGCAGTGAAGGTTATTGAGGTAGTGTTGTGATACTGCAGAGGGGGAAGCAGTGAATGTTATTGAGGTAGTGTTGTTATACTGCAGAGGGGGAAGCAGTGAAGGTTATTGAGGTAGTGTTGTGATACTGCAGAGGGGGAAGCAGTGAAGGTTATTGAGGTAGTGTTGTGATACTGCAGAGGGGGAAGCAGTGAAGGTTATTGAGGTAGTGTTGTGATACTGCAGAGGGGGAAGCAGTGAAGGTTATTGAGGTAGTGTTGTCATACTGCAGAGGGGGAAGCAGTGAAGGTTATTGAGGTAGTGTTGTGATACTGCATAGGGGGAAGCAGTGAAGGTTATTGAGGTAGTGTTGTCATACTGCAGAGGGGGAAGCAGTGAAGGTTATTGAGGTAGTGTTGTGATACTGCAGAGGGGGAAGCAGTGAAGGTTATTGAGGTAGTGTTGTTATACTGCAGAGGGGGAAGCAGTGAAGGTTATTGAGGTAGTGTTGTGATACTGCAGAGGGGGAAGCAGCACACACATGTACATGCAAATGCACATACATACACACATACACCACACAATTCACTCCCCCACCCTCAAACACTTACCCCCCCCACACACACAAAGCAGGTCTTGCTTGGATTGGTTCTCACACCCTGTCCCCCCTATCGTGCCTCCCTCAGGGGGACCCGGCATGGGGAATTAAAAACAATACCTGGGACAAAAAAACTCTTGTCAAATTTGTTTTCAGGAGAGCCTGCAAGATGGAAACTGAGGATTGTCAATATGGGCGAGGAGGTTGGGGGAGGGTTGGGGGAAGAGTTTGTCTGGACTCGGGAGGCCCGTTGATCTGTTAGTGGAATCATGCAGAGATGCTTCCTCTCCCCCTGAGTGGACCGTTCCATTCTGTGTAATATCCTTCTACCTATTGTCTTTTATACGATACATAAATTACACCGCTTTCCTCCTAAACTACTTCCTTAGTCCCAATGCCCCCCCCCCCCCCCCAGACACAGTGACAACACGCAGTGAGAAGTTCCCCCTCAGACTAAATGTCCAATTCTCTATAATAATAATAAACAATAAGACAACACACTGCCCGGTGGGCGCCATGAAACAATTTCGCAATGGAGCGCTCGCCAAAAACCTAAACCAATCTCTTCACTTATCAGAGAGACATTCCCCCATCACAGCTCCGTATGCCATTATAAATATACTATTACTAAGAAAACACAGGGCCACACACACACACCATCCTGATATGTGAATCCATAAAAAGGCTCGCCACTCACCGTCTACCTAGAAAGACCTGCCGAAATTGATGGAATACAATCAGGAAATAAAACATACACACACTTAGGCGTGATAGGCCGTGCAGCCAGCCAAAATGTAGTGCCAGGATGTTGTATTGTGGGACTGAGAGACTTATGTCTTCGTATAGCAGAATGGGATTGTCACCTGTGCTCCCTCTCCAGCCTCTAGGTCACCAGGCTGCTCGTTACGGCGCACACCTGTCACCATCGTTACGTCGTCAGACTCACCTGGCCTCCATCCCTTCCCCGATTACCTTCCCTATATATGTCACTCCCTTTGGTTCCTTCCCCAGTTGTTTCTGTTTCAGTTTCCTGTCTGTGCATTGTTCGTGTTTCCTGTTTTGTACTATGTTACGTTTATTTATTAAAACACTCACTAACTGAACTTGCTTCCTGACTCTCAGCGCACATCGTTACAGGGATGTACAGGGGGAGCCGATCAGCTCACCACTCCTCACTACTACAAACAGAGACAATTAGTCATCTTATAACACCATTAGGAAATAACCTTGGTGAAGAAAATGACAACCCAGTCTACTGAGAACAGGAAGTAAGAAAGAAAGAGAGAAGAAGAAGAGAAAGCTGGAGTGAAAGAAAAGAAGGCCGATCTCTTCGAGAGTTTCACAGAAAAAAAATATAAGATTGAGGAGGTTTGGGGATCTGAGAGCCTCTCCATTGATTACTTGATCAATCATGTGAGTCAGAGTGTGGTCAACAGGCCTGGATCGATGGGGAGTCGGGGAGGGAAGAGAACAATCACACAGCACCAGTCATAGGAGCCAGAGGTCTGGTGGACTCAACTCTCCTGAGATCTATGGGAGGGAGGCTGGTGTTTAGTCTCTCAAACTCATTCCACGGAGGGCCGAGTGGCTGCGAGTTTCTCGCTCCTCCCTTGTACCGGATTGATGAATTAAGGTCACTAATTAGTAAGGAACTCCCCTCACCTGGTTGTCTAGGACTTAATTGAAAGGAGAAATCAAAAACCAGCAGACACTAATCCCTCTGTGGAATGAGTTTAACATCCCTGGTGTAGAGGAACATGAGAACTCTAAAAAATGGCCTCCACATGTTCAATAACTGAAGACTAATCAACACCGATTTGTCCACGTCATGGAAAAATAACTCAATGTTCGTCAATTAAAAGCAGATAATACAATATATATTTGCAATAATAATTCCAGGTGTTAACCTTTTCAACTCCAGGGAAAATGTTCTCCATTTGTACGCGTATATGGTTGCTGTAGAAAAAGGGGCTCATTGACTGATCAGACTTGTATTCACCCGGCACAAAACGGTCCCGAACAGATTTCTAATAAGACATGTTTTTGTTTTCCATTGCATAACATTTTGCTACAGAGTGCCCTAATGAACGGGGATCTTACCAAGGTCCATGTCAGAGGCCTTCTGTCGGTGGGAGTGGGGAACGTTCTTGTATATGGCGTCCAGGATCTTTTCCTTCACCTGGCTGATGGAGTCACAGTTCAACACCTTCACCTGGATCTCAGGGCTCTTCTCATTGTCCGGGTGGATGCAGTTCACCACCTGTAGAGAACAGGGACAAGACTTGGAGTTATACACCTGCTATTACAATAGGAATATAGTTCACCACCTGTAGAGAACAGGGACAAGACTTGGAGTTATACACCTGCTATTACAATAGGAATACAGTTACCACCTGTAGAGAACAGGGACAAGACTTGGAGTTATACACCTGCTATTACAATAGGAATACAGTCACCACCTGTAGAGAACAGGGACAAGACTTGGAGTTATACAGCTGCTATTACAATAGGAATACAGTCACCACCTGTAGAGAACAGGGACAAGACTTGGAGTTATACAGATGCTATTACAATAGGAATACAGTCACCACCTGTAGAGAACAGGGACAAGACTTGGAGTTATACAGATGCTATTACAATAGGAATACAGTCACCACCTGTAGAGAACAGGGACAAGACTTGGAGTTATACAGATGCTATTACAATAGGAATACAGTCACCACCTGTAGAGAACAGGGACAAGACTTGGAGTTATACAGATGCTATTACAATAGGAATACAGTCACCACCTGTAGAGAACAGGGACAAGACTTGGAGTTATACACCTGCTATTCCAATAGGAATACAGTCACCACCTGTAGAGAACAGGGACAAGACTTGGAGTTATACACCTGCTATTACAATAGGAATACAGTTACCACCTGTAGAGAACAGGGACAAGACTTGGAGTTATACACCTGCTATTACAATAGGAATACAGTTACCACCTGTAGAGAACAGGGACAAGACTTGGAGTTATACACCTGCTATTCCAATAGGAATACAGTCACCACCTGTAGAGAACAGGGACAAGACTTGGAGTTATACACCTGCTATTACAATAGGAATACAGTTACCACCTGTAGAGAACAGGGACAAGACTTGGAGTTATACACCTGCTATTACAATAGGAATACAGTCACCACCTGTAGAGAACAGGGACAAGACTTGGAGTTATACACCTGCTATTACAATAGGAATACAGTCACCACCTGTAGAGAACAGGGACAAGACTTGGAGTTATACACCTGCTATTACAATAGGAATACAGTCACCACCTGTAGAGAACAGGGACAGGTATTTTTTCTATAGAATAGAGAAGCATATCAGGAGTTGATGAGGGATTCAGGTATGCTGTGTCTCGGTTGATAATTATATTGGAGATGGAGACACATTCTGTGGGATGATGATAATTAAACTATGGCGTGGTCGTTGGATATCAGGTTTGAAAGAGGCCATTCTGTATCTGTCAAGTCTGGTGAAAGTCTTTCCTGTAATATAAATGGGTATTCAGAGAAACTGGCCTCCCAGGGGGGGGCAGTCTGACACGGCATGGCTACCTTGAGTCGATGAGCGGTTAACAAGCTAATTATTATCACACGGTTATTATCATTCACAGTGAATACATCAGCCATCATCATCAGCATCATCATCTACGCCATTGAGGCTCTCGCCAGATGTAATTACATGGTCCAAGGGGAAGAAGGAGGCCATTTACATAAGAAAGAGGAAATAAAATACTTTATGGTCCCATGCTGTTCCCAGTACAATTCTATACCTCTATCGTTGGGCAGATAATTACATGTTGTAAAAGGGCCATTCCATCATCAATCCTTCTAGATTGATTGAGACAGAGATACTGTTTCTCACGGCCAACTGAAATAACTCTATTGCTCTCCAAGCTATCTGAGCCACACTGTGTGCTTCCTGGGAATGGTTTGATTTGTCTTACAGAGACATTGAGGGGAGCTGGTAACAAACTGCCTGGCTGGGTGTCTTGTCTTCCCTCAGTCAGCTCAGGTCACAGTGGTGGAGGAGAGGAATGAAGGTGATCAGAGAGTAGAACAGAAAGAGAGACCAGGGAAACAACCGGTCTTCATGGCCTCCTCTCCCTCTTCCTGGCCTCCTCCCCCTCTTCCTCGCCTCCTCCCCCCTCTTCCCTGATCTCTAACACACTCCCTCCTTTTCCCTGCCCCCTCTTCCTCGCCTCTTCCCTCATCTTCCTCGCCTCTTCCCTCTGTCAGCTCCGGGTACTAAAAGAAAGTGAGGTCAGTGAGCCCTCTTCCAGTCAGGCGTGAAAGGAGGCGGGTGGCTGGGTGTTACCGTGTCCAAAACTCCTTCCTTCCCCTCCCCACAAAATGCAGTTCCTACCCCAGCCCCTTGTCCCCGTGGGGGGCGTTGACCCTTACCAGCATCTTGTAGTCGATTTGCTGTCTGATGAGCTTATCCTCGCTGAGCGAGTAGCGCGCCTCACCAGTGATGGAGTCTATAGGCCCCTTCTCCATCTGCTGCTTGATGGCACAGAAGAGGGAGAAGAGGGGCTCGCCCGCACACTCCTGTGTAGAGAGGGATGGTAAGAGACAGACAAACAGAGAGAGACAGACAAACAGAGAGAGAGACAGACAAACAGAGAGAGAGAGAGAGAGAGAGAGAGAGAGAGAGAGACAGACAGCGAGAGAGGTTGGTGTCAAAAATATAACCTTAACCCTAAATTTAACCATAGCTCCTAACCCTAAAACGAACCCCATTTCCTAACCCTAAACCTAATTGTAATGCCATTTCCTAACCCTAAACCTAATTGTAATGCCATTTGCTAACCCTAAACCTAATTGTAATGCCATTTCCTAACCCTAAACCTAATTGTAATGCCATTTCCTAACCCTAATTGTAATGCCATTTCATAACCCTAAACCTAATTGTAATGCCAACACTAATTCTAACTTTAACCCTAAACCCCTAAAAACAGCATTTGACCCTGCGGGGACAAACAAAATGTCCCCAGTTGGTTACATTTTTGTTTTTTTACTATTCTTGTGGAGACTATTCTTGTGGGGACACGTCCACACACACACAAACAAAGACACAGACACACGCACACACACATGGACAAACGCACACGGACACACACACACAAAAACACAAAAACACACAGACACACTTTACATATTACCCACTCTCACAGACATGAAGCTAGAGGAGCTGAATGGGTGAACAAAGCAGAATGTATCAGAGTAAAGTGCAGACATTGACCTTTAGGAACTTGTATAGCAGGAAGGTGAACCAGTTGGTCAGCATTTTCTCTGCCACAGACTCCGTCCTGAAATCAACAGAGACATTCCATCAACATACCGTCCCTCACAACCATCACAAATATTCAATATGATCATCAAATATTCCCCACAAAAACCAGGCCTGTCGTAATGAATAGGGGCTTTTGTACACAAACATTATTGCAAAAACATTATTGGCTCTCACTTCTGAAGGCCCCCCAATCTTCCTGCCTATGCCTTTTATATTCAGGCACGCCAAGGGCACCTAAGCTATGCTGGGGTCTTGATAGAAGAGAAAGCAATTAAAACCTTTATTTGATCCCATTGGGATTGATGTCATTAGAAGGGCCTGTAATAATACTGGCCTCATTATTAACCTCTCCCTCCTTAGCCCATTCACACCCACTGTCTGGGACGACACAGCACATCACATTACAATAGAAAGTGAATCCACACATCCATCGCCCTGCTCTCTTTCTCTCTCTGTTATGTTCGGTCTCTCGTGCCAGTGGCGCTCCGCTGGCGTGACTAATCGGGGCACCGTTCACTGGGCTACCACAGGCGGCCATACCGTGTGAATGGATAATATTCATGCGCACAATAACAAACAGCGGGGTCTGAAAGGCGAGAGGCGGGGATCGGATATCCTTTGACACGTCTCTGGCTCCTGTGTAGTGGGTAATCTGCCAAGAACCCCCCCCCCCCCCCCCCCCTCACCCCACCACCACCTCAATGAGGCATGGCCACAGGCATCAATATTTCAGGATTAGGCCATTGTGTGTGTGTGCACGCCCCCTTGCCCCTTCTGTCATTTGGTTGCCACCTGCAGTCTCCTCCTGGCCCCTCCACTCAGAGCCCCCCTGGCCCCTCCTCTCAGAGCCCTCCTGGCACCTCTTAGGAGGACCATCGCATTTAGAGATGGAGGCTTGTGCCCGCTGTGCCAATAGGCCAGGCCTGGCACCCCCTGCCAACCAAAATTGGCACAACACCTGGATGGGATTAACTTCCTGCTCTGCTTGCGCTCGCACTTTTATGTCGGCGCGGCGGCCGAGAGAGTCCTCGGCTCTAGGGGTCAGGGAGGTCACGTTTCATCTTTCCTTTCATGTGTCCCTCACTCTATTCCTCCCCTCCACTCCCTCATTCGCTCTCCCTCCTTTCCCCTCAGACCCTGTCGCCTTATTTGTAATCATTCACACTTCCAAATGGTCTCCATGTAGACAAATTCAGCACATCAATCAAAGAGATGAAAAGAGAGTGTAAAAGGGAGAGGTGGAGAAGAGGGGAGGGGTCTCAGTAAATTGGAAGAATAACAGAATGACTTGGAGATGAAGGGAGGGGTCTCAGTAAAATGGAAGAATAACAGAATGACTTGGAGATGGAGGGAGGGGTCTCAGTAAAATGGAAGAATAACAGAATGACTTGGAGATGGAGGGAGGGGTCTCAGTAAATTGGAAGAATAACAGAATGACTTGGAGATGGAGGGAGGGGTCTCAGTAAAATGGAAGAATAACAGAATGACTTGGAGATGGAGGGAGGGGTCTCAGTAAAATGGAAGAATAACAGAATGACTTGGAGATGGAGGGAGGGGTCTCAGTAAAATGGAAGAATAACAGAATGACTTGGAGATGGAGGGAGGGGTCTCAGTAAAAGACAAGAATAACAGAATGACTTGGAGATGGAGGGAGGGGTCTCAGTAAAATGGAAGAATAACAGAATGCCTTGTCTGAGTCTTTATCTCCTCTTTCAGCTCCCTCGTTTCCTCCTCTTTTTGTTATTTTATGTGTGTGTGGGTTCTAAAATAATGTGTTCAGAAAGGTGTGTGTAACTGTGTGTGTGTGTGTGTGTGTGTGTGTTTGTGTGTGTGTGTGTGTGTGTGTGTTTTTGGCAGTGCGAGCCAGGCCCTCCAGTAATGATCTGTTTTGGCACAGCCCCACAGGAAGTCCTCATGGCCGTCCTCTATCCAAGCCCTGCCTATAGGGAAGATGGGATGAAGGGCTGCTGCACCGGGTCGTTACACTACAGCTGGCACCTAACATGTCCACAACGGTCCAACAACCTCCTCAACCTCCTCTTGACTGCCACATCTCTAGAACGTATCAGTAACGTTACTGATAAGTTAACATGGCTGTAATGCTTTGTGATATTGCATGTTGGCATGAAGAAGTGTGCCTGCTTGGCACACAGTCAACCAAGTCAACTTGTTGGTACTTAGTTCCTCCTGGTTACAGAGCAGTCGTTTTGCCTCTGCACATGAGATGGGAACCAGAGAATTCCTGGATTGCAGATGCGGTGGGACGCATTAGTATGTCGTGCAGAGCGACGCTCTATAAAATGGAGGCGTAACGCTCAATGTATCTTCACAGCTCTCCCACTCATTCCACAGACATTTCTTTACAGGCATCTGGCATCGCACTGATCATAAATGCATGATACACTAAACCATGGGTGCTGAAACAACAGATGTGGCTTACAAACAAAGTTTTGACACCAGAGATCATTAATGAGGGTTCTGTATATCATATCGTCCTAGGGCGTTATTGATTGTGATAGATAAGCTCTTAAAATCAATAAGATGTTAAAGGACAGGATTCTCAGTGACATTTTTCACTCTACCCTCCTCTGGGGCAAGTACCCCCCCCCCCCCACCCCTTATTCCCACTTTGGTATTCTCCGGCAGCCAGGAGAGCCTCTGGGGGAGAACATGTGATGTGCGGGGGGGTCACAAGGCTTTTCTCTGTTAACCAAACACGCAGCTGCGTTGGAGCTCTGCTGCTAGCCACGCCCCCTTCCTCCAATCCCACGTGTTAAAGCACCACAGCATGAAGTCAAAAATGATTTCAATTTCCCACTCGGGCTCCTGGGGAGAAGATTGGCTGTCTGACGCAGAGCACAGTCTGCGTCCCCAATGGTACCCTATGTCCTATATAATGCACTACTTTTGATCACATCCCTGATCAAAAGTAGTGCACTACATAGGGAATAGGGTACAATTTGGGACATAGAAGCAGTCTCAGTGCTTAGGCTGACGTCTTCTTACTAGAACTACTGAGATAATCCTCACAGTATAATCAGAGGACCTTTAGCTCCTACTGATTATTATCCCCTGTGTGTGTGTGTGTGTGTGTGTGTGTGTGTGTGTGTGTGTGTGTGTGTGTGTGTGTGTGTGTGTGTGTGTTTGTGTGTGTGTGTGTGTGTGTGTGTGTGTGTGTGTGTGTGTGTGTGTGTGTGTGTGTGTGTGTGTGTGTGTGTGTGCGGGTGGGTGTGCGGGTGAGGGTGCATCAGGAGGGGCAGATGGAAGGTTGCTGGTAAAAGGAAATAATAAAAGCCCCGATTTAAAAATAAATAAATATTATATCATAGATGGATGAAAGAAATCTGAGCCGTGGAAAAGGTTTAGCAGCTATTTCAGTATGCATAAAGAGAGAATGAGAGGGTGTAAGCGGGGGGTGGAGGAAGGAGAGGGGGCTGACAGAGGAGGGCGCAGAAATGCGACAGATGGTTGTGGAAGTCTCTCGTTAGTTAGTTTGCCTGGTGGTGTGCTTCAGCTGAGGTTGAGACGGGCAGATGGGGATGTAGAGAAATGCGGGAGAGGAGAGTGGAGGAGTGGAGAGTGGAGGAGAGGAGTGGAGAGTGGAGGAGAGTGGCGGAGAGTAGAGGAGAGGGGTGGAGAGTGGAGGAGAGGAGAGTGGAGGAGAGGAGAGGGGTGGAGAGGAGAGGGGTGGGGAGGTTGTCTTGGAAGCGGTGATGGGAAGCTGGTCTGGACACAGTGCCAAATATGCCCTGCTTATGCACTTTGAGCAGTGATTTAGTAATCAAGTAAAAAGGCAAAGAGGGGAGAAAGACAGAGAAAAGAGAGAAAGAGAGACGGCCTGCGCAGAGGCGCGGGGGAGAGAGAGAGGGCGGGAGATAGATGGATAGAGCGAGAGAGAGCGAGAGAGAGCGAGAGAGAGAGAGAGAGCGAGAGAGAGAGAGAGAGATGGAGAGAGAGAGAGAGAGGGCGGGAGATAGATGGATAGAGCGAGAGAGAGAGAGAGGGCGGGAGATAGATGGCTAGAGCGAGAGAGAGCAAGAGAGAGAGCGAGAGATGGAGAGAGACAATGAGAGAGAGGGAGATTGGGAGGACACAGAGGGAGGAGAAAGGGAGAGAGAGATTGAGGCACGGGGGGGTGTTACTCCGAGCCCAGATTTAGCCAACCCATCACAGCTGAGTGAGTCTGGGTGTCTCCTCTATTTTGGGCGGGTATCCAGGGCCAAGCAGCAAGTCTGTGACTGTGTGTCCCTCTAGTCTGGTAGTGTTGCAGCAGCTAGCCCCTCTAGTCTGGTAGTGTTCCAGCAGCTACCCCCTCTAGTCTGACAGTGTTCCAGCAGCTAGCCCCTCTAGTCTGGTAGTGTTGCAGCAGCTAGCCCCTCTAGTCTGATAGTGTTCCAGCAGCTAGCCCCTCTAGTCTGATAGTGTTCCAGCAGTTAGCCCCTCTAGTCTGGTAGTGTTCCAGCAGCTAGCCCCTCTAGTCTGATAGTGTTCCAGCAGCTAGCCCCTCTAGTCTGGTAGTGTTCCAGCAGCTAGCCCCTCTAGTCTGGTAGTGTTCCAGCAGCTAGCCCCTCTAGTCTGGTAGTGTTCCAGCAGCTAGCCCCTCTAGTCTGGTAGTGTTCCAGCAGTTAGCCCCTCTAGTCTGGTAGTGTTCCAGCAGCTAGCCCCTCTAGTCTGATAGTGTTCCAGCAGCTAGCCCCTCTAGTCTGGTAGTGTTCCAGCAGCTAGCCCCTCTAGTCTGGTAGTGTTCCAGCAGCTAGCCCCTCTAGTCTGATAGTGTTGCAGCAGTTAGCCCCTTTAGTCTGATAGTGTTCCAGCAGCTAGCCCCTCTAGTCTGGTAGTGTTCCAGCAGATAGCCTTTCTAGTCTGGTAGTGTTCCAGCAGCTAGCCTCTCTAGTCTGGTAGTGTTCCAGCAGCTAGCCCCTCTAGTCTGGTAGTTGCAGCAGCTAGCCCCTCTAGTCTGGTAGTTGCAGCAGTTAGCACCTCTAGTCTGGTAGTGTTCCAGCAGCTAGCCTCTCTAGTTTGGTAGTGTTCCAGCAGCTAGCCCCTCTAGTCTGGTAGTGTTCCAGTATTGTTTTTACAGACTGTATTATACTGTAGTATTTACTGTGTTTTGCAGACATTCATGTATTATTTACTATAGTGTTTTTGTTTTATTGTCTTTGACATAGGAGTGGGGGCTTTCTCCTTGAGGAAACCTACTGGACAAATACTTAAAGAGCACATTTTCCATAACCTTTAGGTAGACAGGACTGGGGTCAGGACTGGATATTACTCTGCGGACATTACTCAAGTATTTACTACAGTGTTTCTTTTCAGATAAAACTAATATTTATTATAGTATTCTACAGTATACTACAACATTCTATAGTAAGTACTATACATGATCAAGTGACACTACAGCGTTTAGTATAATATTCTACACTATACTACTGTTTACTACAGAATTCTATAGTAAGTACGTTAGTATTTTATAGTAAATTGTAGTATTGTTTCATTTGGGATTTAAGAAGTTTACTGCTTGGTAATGGCGCCGGAAGCTCTTGGTGCGATTAATCATGCCTTGTCCATACGGCACTAATCAAATGCCACATCCGAGATTTTTCTGTTAAACGTCTCCTTCATGATGTGAATATGGGGCTCATTTTCTGACACAACCCTTACACGATGATACGCTCAATATGCTCCCATGTTAGTGAACAGCTAGCGAACAGAGGAATCTGTGTCTGTCTTCATTGGGGAGGAGGATTTCACCCGAGGGAGGACGGGAGGTTTGCAATTGAAATTAGGAAGATTAAATTCATTTACGACATGCCTATCAAATCATTGGGGAGGCTGACTGAGCAGTGAGCACCCTGAGCAAATGTGTGATACAACGACCACACGGAAACGTCTTTTTCAAGGGTAACCGAGATGGTCGCAACACCTTCAGCACCATATATGGTGATATGGTGTTGAATTGAAGTGGTGGTACTGTGTATACGATACAGACTGACGCACAGGGAAGTGCTGATTGAGCGGGGAGCAGCTAGGGCTTTTAACAATCCCATTTATTTTTCAAGTGAGGATTTTTACAGCTTTTTTAAATTGGATTCTCCGCTAATTAATCGTAATTATATTCTAATGATGTGCGTGTCAGAGTAGTACATGTTTCTGAGACAAAGTGATCATTTCAATGTCATTGAAGTTAATTCCACATGTCACCGCCATGAAACAGTGAATATGGAGCGATCAGGCATGGCTGATCGGCTTGGTGCTTGACTAATACACTAATTCAACAAAGTCCAGTTTCAAAGGACACATCCCAAATGGCACCCTATGGGCCCTGGTCAAAAGTACTGCACTACTGTATATAGGAACTAAGGATTTTACCCTGTTCTTAGTTATAGCATAAACCAGCCATTCTAGAGATTTAGGGTTGGATAAGAAGTACGAACATTGGTATTAATGATCAATTGAGAGAGGCTTGGAGAGGGAAAGCGAACCCATATCCACAGTCCATTACCATTGAGTGGAAATCTATGAGTGTTAATGTGTAGGATAACGCTAATGCAACGTTGATGTTAGCATTAGTCAGCTGTTCAGAGCTTAAATGCTTAAGAGCTCCGCGAGGGCCCAATCATTCACTCTGTCGCAGATAGAGAGAGAAGAGAGATAGAGAAAGAGAGCGAGAGAAAAGAGTGATGAAGAGAGATAGAGAGCGAGAGAAGAGAGTGATGGAAAGAGATAGAGAGAAAGAGAGCGAGAGAAGAGAGTGATGAAGAGAGATAGAGAAAGAGAGCGAGAGAAGAGAGTGATGAAGAGAGATAGAGAGCGAGAGAAGAGAGTGATGAAGAGAGATAGAGAGAGAGCGAGAGAAGAGAGTGATGAAGAGAGATAGAGAGAGCGAGAGAAGAGAGTGATGAAGAGAGATAGAGAAAGAGAGCGAGAGAAGAGAGTGATGGAGAGAGATAGAGAGAAAGAGAGCGAGAGAAGAGAGTGATGAAGAGAGATAGAGAAAGAGAGCGAGAGAAGAGAGTGATGAAGAGAGATAGAGAGGTGTGTGTGTGAGTTTGTGCAGGTGTTCTGGAGAAGTGAAATCACTCACCCCTCTCCCCAGACACAGAGAGGTGAGGACAGAGCCAAGGCCTTTGTCTTAATGAGGCCAGAGATGGCCCACGAGAGTCACACACACACTTCTCCCCTCTCCCCTCACCTTCGGAGCAGCAGCTTGGGGTGATTCTTGCTCTCCAGGTTGCGGTCGATGAGGTCAGAGAGCAGGTGCTTGAGGACATCGGTGGCGTACTCCAGTTTACTCTGCAGCATTGTCATGATGAGCGAGGCCACGTTGCCGCGGTCGCGCATGGAGAAGCCGCGCTGCGACTCGAGCGTGCGGATGAATGAGAGCAGGAAGACCTTGTTGTTGATGAGCTGGCCGAACAGCTTCAGGCCCTTCTCCACCTGCTCCTGTCTGTAGCCCGGCACCTGGGAGACAGGGAGGAGAAGAAGAGAGGAAAGGGAGGAGAGACAGATATGCTTAGATGACAATTTATTTATTGAACCTTTATTTAACTAGGCAAGTAATGTCAGACGTTATGAAACAGACTAGGGTTTAACAATAACTCTTGCACAGTGTGAACTGCAGATTACTGTGTCCTCATGGAAAGCGACAGCGAGGAAACTTGTGCTCCCTGACAGACGCGTCGCGTAGAGAGACCGTTGCTCACTCCAATCTATCCTGACAGATCAAAACATTTCATCTCTGTAGGTGCAATTTATGAAAACGGGAAATCGCACACCGACTGACTAGACTAGCGTAAACGGCGCGGGGACAATTTCCGCCCATGGAGGGGAATACACCACACACGCTGCTTTCATCTTGCGTCAGCTTTGCCGGGGAACAACGTTCATATTGTGGAGTCAAAGAAATAAGCAGGGCTCTCAAAGGACTTGGTTAAAATGACTCTACCTTAACAAAAACAAGTGCTAGGCAAAACTCCTCGCTCTCCCAGAAAACCTCCCATGCCGACATTCCGAGCTGGAATAATTAGCACACATGGTCATCTGAGAGAACCAGGGCTAAACAGACTGTCATTAGAGAGAACCAGGGCTTAACAGACTGTCATTAGAGAGAACCAGGGCTTAACAGACTGTCATTAGAGAGAACCAGGGCTTAACAGACTGTCATTTGAGAGAACCAGGGTTTAACAGACTGTCATTTAAGAGAACCAGGGCTTAACAGACTGTCATTAGAGAGAACCGGGGCTTCACAGACTGTCATTAAAGAGAACCAGGGCTAAACAGACTGTCATTAGAGAGAACTAAACAGACTGTCATTAGAGAGAACCAGGGCTTAACAGACTGTCATTAAAGAGAAACAGGGCTTAACAGACTGTCATTAAAGAGAACCAGGGCTAAACAGACTGTCATTAGAGAGAACCAGGGCTTAACAGACTGTCATTAGAGAGAACCAGGGCTTAACAGACTGTCATTAGAGAGAACCAGGGCTTAACAGACTGTCATTTGAGAGAACCAGGGCTTAACAGACTGTCATTAGAGAGAACCAGGGCTAAACAGACTGTCATTAAAGAGAACCAGGGCTAAACAGACTGTCATTAGAGAGAACCAGGGCTTAACAGACTGTCATTAGAGAGAACCAGGGCTTAACAGACTGTCATTAGAGAGAACCAGGGCTTAACAGACTGTCATTAGAGAGAACCAGGGCTTAACAGACTGTCATTAAAGAGAACCAGGGCTAAACAAACTGTCATTAGAAAGAACCAGGGCTTAACAGACTGTCAGAGAGAACCAGGGCTTAACAGACTGTCATTAGAGAGAACCAGGGCTTAACAGACTGTCATTAAAGAGAACCAGGGCTAAACAGACTGTCATTAGAAAGAACCAGGGCTTAACAGACTGTCATTAGAGAGAACCAGGGCTTAACAGACTGTCATTAGAGAGAACCAGGGCTTAACAGACTGTCATTAGAAAGAACCAGGGCTTAACAGACTGTCATTAGAGAGAACCAGGGCTTAACAGACTGTCATTAGAGAGAACCAGGGCTAAACAGACTGTCATTAAAGAGAACCAGGGCTAAACATACTGTCATTTGAGAGAACCAGGGCTAAACAGACTGTCATTACAGAGAACCAGGGCTAAACAGACTGTCATTTGAGAGAACCAGGGCTTAACAGACTGTCATTAAAGAGAACCAGGGCTAAACAGACTGTCATTAGAGAAAACCAGGGCTAAACAGACTGTCATTAGAGAGAACCAGAGCTTAATAGACTGTCATTAGAGAGAACCAGGGCTTAACAGACTGTCATTAGAGAGAACCAGGGCTTAACAGACTGTCATTAGAGAGAACCAGGGCTAAACATACTGTCTTTAGAGGAGAACCAGGGCTAAACAGACTGTCATTAGAGAGAACCAGGGCTTAACAGACTGTCATTAGAGAGAACCAGGGCTAAACAGACTGTCATTAGAGAGAACCAGGGCTAAACAGACTGTCATTAGAGAGAACCAGGGCTAAACAGACTGTCATTAGAGAGAACCAGGGCTTAACAGACTGTCATTAGAGAGAACCAGGGCTAAACAGACTGTCATTAGAGAGAACCAGGGCTAAACAGACTGTCATTAGAGAGAACCAGGGCTTAACAGACTGTCATTAGAGAGAACCAGGGCTAAACAGACTGTCATTAGAGAGAACCAGGGCTAAACAGACTGTCATTTGAGAGAACCGGGGCTTAACAGACTGTCATTTGAGAGAACCAGGGCTAAACAGACTGTCATTTGAGAGAACCAGGGCTAAACAGTTAATTGAGCCAGTGGAGTGATAATGGATTTGGCTGGAATGGGAGATGCCAAGGCCAGGGAATGAGTTCTTCCTCACAGTCAGTCAGAGTCTATAGTCTATCCCTGCATGTCTGATTCCTCTAGTGTTGGGTCCATGTTACTCTAATGACTAGGGATGTAGTGATGTCTGATTCCTCTAGTGTTGGGTCCATGTTACTCTAATGACTAGGGATGTTGTGATGTCTGATTCCTCTAGTGTTGGGTTCATGTTACTCTAATGACTAGGGATGTAGTGATGTCTGATTCCTCTAGTGTTGGGTTCATGTTACTCTAATGACTAGGGATGTAGTGATGTCTGATTCCTCTAGTGTTGTGTTCATGTTACTCTAATGACTAGGGATGTAGTGATGTCTGATTCCTCTAGTGTTGGGTTCATGTTACTCTAATGACTAGGGATGTAGTGATGTCTGATTCCTCTAGTGTTGGGTTCATGTTACTCTAATGACTAGGGATGTAGTGATGTCTGATTCCTCTAGTGTTGGGTTCATGTTACTCTAATGACTAGGGATGTAGTGATGTCTGATTCCTCTAGTGTTGGGTTCATCTTACTCTAATGACTAGGGATGTAGTGATGTCTGATTCCTCTAGTGTTGGGTCCATGTTACTTCCATGACTAGGGATGTTGTGATGTCTGATTCCTCTAGTGTTGGGTCCATGTTACTCTAATGACTAGGGATGTAGTGATGTCTGATTCCTCTAGTGTTGGGTCCATGTTACTCTAATGACTAGGGATGTTGTGATGTCTGATTCCTCTAGTGTTGGGTCCATGTTACTCTAATGACTAGGGATGTAGTGATGTCTGATTCCTCTAGTGTTGGGTCCATGTTACTCTAATGACTAGGGATGTAGTGATGTCTGATTCCTCTAGTGTTGGGTCCATGTTACTCTAATGACTAGGGATGTAGTGATGTCTGATTCCTCTAGTGTTGGGTTCATGTTACTCTAATGACTAGGGATGTAGTGATGTCTGATTCCTCTAGTGTTGGGTCCATGTTACTCTAATGACTAGGGATGTTGTGATGTCTGATTCCTCTAGTGTTGGGTCCATGTTACTCCCATGACTAGGGATGTAGTGATGTCTGATTCCTCTAGTGTTGGGTCCATTTTACTCTAATGACTAGGGATGTAGTGATGTCTGATTCCTCTAGTGTTGGGTTCATGTTACTCCCATGACTAGGGATGTAGTGATGTCTGATTCCTCTAGTGTTGGGTCCATGTTACTCTAATGACTAGGGATGTAGTGATGTCTGATTCCTCTAGTGTTGGGTCCATGTTACTCCCATGACTAGGGATGTAGTGATGTCTGATTCCTCTAGTGTTGGGTTCATGTTACTCTAATGACTAGGGATGTTGTGATGTCTGATTCCTCTAGTGTTGGGTCCATGTTACTCCCATGACAGGGGATGTAGTGATGTCTGATTCCTCTAGTGTTGGGTCCATGTTACTCCCATGACTAGGGATGTAGTGATGTCTGATTCCTCTAGTTTGGTTCATGTTACTCTAATGACTAAGGATGTAGTGATGTCTGATTCCTCTAGTGTTGGGTCCATGTTACTCTAATGACTAGGGATGTTGTGATGTCTGATTCCTCTAGTGTTGTGTTCATGTTACTCTAATGACTAGGGATGTAGTGATGTCTGATTCCTCTAGTGTTGGGTTCATGTTACTCTAATGACTAGGGATGTAGTGATGTCTGATTCCTCTAGTGTTGGGTCCATGTTACTCCCGTGACTAGGGATGTAGTGATGTCTGATTCCTCTAGTGTTGGGTCCATGTTACTCTAATGACTAGGGATGTTGTGATGTCTGATTCCTCTAGTGTTGGGTTCATGTTACTCTAATGACTAGGGATGTAGTGATGTCTGATTCCTCTAGTGTTGGGTTCATGTTACTCTAATGACTAGGGATGTAGTGATGTCTGATTCCTCTAGTGTTGGGTTCATCTTACTCTAATGACTAGGGATGTAGTGATGTCTGATTCCTCTAGTGTTGGGTCCATGTTACTTCCATGACTAGGGATGTTGTGATGTCTGATTCCTCTAGTGTTGGGTCCATGTTACTCTAATGACTAGGGATGTAGTGATGTCTGATTCCTCTAGTGTTGGGTCCATGTTACTCTAATGACTAGGGATGTTGTGATGTCTGATTCATCTAGTGTTGGGTCCATGTTACTCTAATGACTAGGGATGTAGTGATGTCTGATTCCTCTAGTGTTGGGTCCATGTTACTCTAATGACTAGGGATGTAGTGATGTCTGATTCCTCTAGTGTTGGGTCCATGTTACTCTAATGACTAGGGATGTAGTGATGTCTGATTCCTCTAGTGTTGGGTTCATGTTACTCTAATGACTAGGGATGTAGTGATGTCTGATTCCTCTAGTGTTGGGTCCATGTTACTCTAATGACTAGGGATGTTGTGATGTCTGATTCCTCTAGTGTTGGGTCCATGTTACTCCCATGACTAGGGATGTAGTGATGTCTGATTCCTCTAGTGTTGTGTCCATGTTACTCTAATGACTAGGGATGTAGTGATGTCTGATTCCTCTCGTGTTGGGTTCATGTTACTCCCATGACTAGGGATGTAGTGATGTCTGATTCCTCTAGTGTTGGGTCCATGTTACTCTAATGACTAGGGATGTAGTGATGTCTGATTCCTCTAGTGTTGGGTCCATGTTACTCCCATGACTAGGGATGTAGTGATGTCTGATTCCTCTAGTGTTGGGTTCATGTTACTCTAATGACTAGGGATGTTGTGATGTCTGATTCCTCTAGTGTTGGGTCCATGTTACTCCCATGACTAGGGATGTCGTGATGTCTGATTCCTCTAGTTTGGTTCATGTTACTCTAATGACTAAGGATGTAGTGATGTCTGATTCCTCTAGTGTTGGGTCCATGTTACTCTAATGACTAGGGATGTTGTGATGTCTGATTCCTCTAGTGTTGTGTTCATGTTACTCTAATGACTAGGGATGTAGTGATGTCTGATTCCTCTAGTTTGGTTCATGTTACTCTAATGACTAAGGATGTAGTGATGTCTGATTCCTCTAGTGTTGGGTCCATGTTACTCTAATGACTAGGGATGTTGTGATGTCTGATTCCTCTAGTGTTGGCTCCATGTTACTCTAATGACTAGGGATGTAGTGATGTCTGATTTCTCTAGTGTTGGGTCCATGTTACTCTAATGACTAGGGATGTAGTGATGTCTGATTCCTCTAGTGTTGGGTCCATGTTACTCCCATGACAGGGGATGTAGTGATGTCTGATTCCTCTAGTGTTGGGTCCATGTTACTCCCATGACTAGGGATGTAGTGATGTCTGATTCCTCTAGTGTTGGGTCCATGTTACTCCCATGACTAGGGATGTAGTGATGTCTGATTCCTCTAATGTTGGGTTCATGTTACTCTAATGACTAGGGATGTTGTGATGTCTGATTCCTCTAGTGTTGGGTCCATGTTACTCTAATGACTAGGGATGTTGTGATGTCTGATTCCTCTAGTGTTGGGTCTATGTTACTCTAATGACTAGGGATGTAGTGATGTCTGATTCCTCTAGTGTTGGGTCCATGTTACTCCCGTGACTAGGGATGTAGTGATGTCTGATTCCTCTAGTGTTGGGTCCATGTTACTCTAATGACTAGGGATGTTGTGATGTCTGATTCCTCTAGTGTTGGGTCCATGTTATTCCCATGACTAGGGATGTAGTGATGTCTGATTCCTCTAGTGTTGGGTTCATGTTACTCTAATGACTAGGGATGTTGTGATGTCTGATTCCTCTAGTGTTGGGTTCATGTTACTCCCGTGACTAGGGATGTAGTGATGTCTGATTCCTCTAGTGTTGGGTCCATGTTACTCTAATGACTAGGGATGTTGTGATGTCTGATTCCTCTAGTGTTGTGTTCATGTTACTCTAATGACTAGGGATGTAGTGATGTCTGATTCCTCTAGTTTGGTTCATGTTACTCTAATGACTAAGGATGTAGTGATGTCTGATTCCTCTAGTGTTGGGTCCATGTTACTCTAATGACTAGGGATGTAGTGATGTCTGATTCCTCTAGTGTTGGGTCCATGTTACTCCCATGACTAGGGATGTAGTGATGTTATGTTACACCCATGACTTGGGCCAGGCGTTTAGCCTGACCATGTGGTCCTTTGTAGCTCAGTTGGTAGAGCATGGTGTCTGTAACGCCAGGGTAGTGGATTCCATTCCCCGGACCACCCATGTGTAAAATGTATGCATGCATGACTAAGTCTTCTTGACCCCAAACATTCTCTGTATCTGAGACAACTGTGACCTCTGACGGGGCGGCAGGTAGCCTAGTGGTTAGAGCGTTGGACTTGTAACCGAAAGGTTGCAGGATTGAATCCCTGAGCTGACAAGGTAAAAATCTGTCGTTCTGCCCCTGAACAAGGCACTTAACCCACTATTCCTAGGCCGTCATTGTAAATAAGAATTTGTTCTTAACTGACTTGCCTAGTTAAATAAAACATTAATAAAAAGGAGCAGAGAGATAGAAACAGAGGGGAGGTTTGTTGAGATGTCCCATGAGACAGTCCCATTTAACATCCCGCTGTAGCCCCATAATCAAACAGCCCTATTCAACATCCCACTGTAGCCCCATAATCAAACAGCCCTATTCAACATCCCACTGTAGCCCCATAATCAAACAGTCCTATTCAACATCCCACTGTAGCCCCATATTCAAACAGCCCTATTCAACATCCCACTGTAGCCCCATAATCAAACAGCCCTATTCAACATCCCACTGTAGCCCCATAATCAAACAGCCCTATTCAACATCCCACTGTAGCCCCATAATCAAACAGCCCTATTCAACGTCCCCCTGTAGCCCCATAATCAAACAGCCCTATTCAACATCCCCCTGTAGCCCCATAATCAAACAGCCCTATTCAACATCCCGCTGTAGCCCCATAATCAAACAACAATCCCATTCAAAATCCCACCTACTGATTACTATCACAAAATCAGGAGAAAAGGTAGGCATTCATTTTCCATATTCTCTGAGGAGAAATACAATGCATATCTTCTTGAGATTTAACAGGTAGGCCTAGATTCGTCGCTAATATTAGTACATTTGAGTCATTGAGACGAAATGACGTTAGCACTAATCCTTTCATAAAAAGAGAGCAAGAGAGAGAGATTCCGCCGAATCAAATTGACTCTACAAACTATGAATATGCACAGTTGGAGATTGCCCATCCACACTTTATTTGCTCCAAGCCCAATAAGGGCTATTTCCTGTATCATCTCCCACATCAATAACAATTAACCAGCTATCACCAGCCAGAGATGGGCTACTTTCATTAGGTTTCATTTCACATTAAACTCCCTCATATAACGGGACATTTATACCAATTAAAACATCATTAATTTTTCTTATAACGGGAAATTCTCATCAGGCACCCGCATGGTCGACTCGGAGCCTGTGAAATCGGTGCCTCGCTGCTAGAAGTTGTTCAATTATCACTGTCCATCACTGTTATTAGGGAATAAATAACTAGCTTGTCAGTTCAGAGTTGATTTGCTTTTCTCTCCGCTCTACTTTTAATTTGTCCTCGACTCTGAGAAACCGTCTTGTCACATGTTGTTACCATTACTAACAAGAGATTTGACTGGACTACTGCATCAAGCTCTAATGAGAGACATTGTTATTTGTTTACCGAGCGTGAGCACAAACAACGACAGCTTTAATTCTGCCCGTAACCCCACTGTGCCTTTAATTTACTGTTATACGTTTGATTGAGAATGCATTGGTGGAAACCACTTTGAGATGTGCGTATTGTTCTACGTCAGGGATTTAATGATGAACAATGTTTAGGACCTAAACTGAAGTGATATTCAGTCAGTCAGATGATAGGGCAGCCGTTGTGATATTTGGTCAGGCAGTTGACAGGGCAGCTCTTACCTCCAGGTCCCTGAGAACAGGGTGCTCCTCTATGCCAGGGAAGAGGACCCTCATGGTGTAGGCCCTGTAGTCCAGGAAGGGGATGCCCACTCCATCCAGGTCACTGGTCAACTCATGGATGTCTGTCTGCAGCTCGGCAAAGGCTGAGGGGATAAACGGACAAACAGTCTCCTTAAAGGTAGAGTCAGCGACATGACGTACAGTTGAAGTCGGAAGTTTACATACACCTTAGCCAAATACATGTAAACTCTGTTTTTCACAATTCCTGACATTTAATCGTAGTAAAAATCCCCTGTCTTAGGTCAGTTAGGATCACCACTTTATTTTAAGAATGTGAAATTTCAGAATAATAGTAGAGAGAATTTTTTAAATTTGATTTCTTTCATCACATTCCCAGTGGGTCAAAAGTTTACATACACTCAATTAGTATTTGGTAGCATTGCCTTTAAATTGTTTAACTTGGGTCTAACGTTTTGGGTAGCCTTCCACAAGCTTCCCACAATAAGTTGGGTGAATTTTTGCCCATTCCTCCTGACAGAGCTGGTGTAACTGAGTCAGGTTTGTTGGCCTCCTTGCTCGCACAGGCTTTTTCAGTTCTGCCCACACATTTTCTATTGGATTGAGGTCAGGGCTTTGTGATGGCCACTCCAATACCTTGACTTTGTTGTCCTTAAGCCATTTTTCCACAACTTTGGAAGTATGCTTGGGGTCATTGCCCATTTGGAAGACCTATTTGCGACCAAATATTAACTTCCTGACTGATGTCTTGAGATGTTGCTTCAATATATACACATCATTTACATTCCTCATGATGCCATCTATTTTGTGAAGTGCACCAGTCCCTCCTGCAGCAAAGCACCCCCACAACATGATGCTGCCACCACCGTGCTTCATGGTTGGGATGGTGTTCTTCGGCTTGCAAGCCTCCCCCCTTTTCCTCCAAACATAATGATGTTCATTATGGCCAAACAGTTCTATTTTGGTTTCATCAGACCAGAGGACATTTCTCCAAAAAGTACGATCTTTGTCCCTATGTGCAGTTGCAAACCGTAGTCTGGCTTTTTTATGGCAGTTTTGGAGCAGTGGCTTTTTCCTTGCTGAGCGGCCTTTCAGGTTATGTCGATATAGGATTTGTTTTACTGTGGATATAGATACTTTTGTACCTGTTTCCTCCAGCATCTTCACAAGGTCCTTTGCTGTTGTTCTGGGATTGATTTGCACTTTTCGCACCAAAGTACGTTCATCTCTAGGAGACAGAGCGCATCTCCTTCCTGAGTGGTATGACGGCTGCATGGTCCCATGGTGTTTATACTTGCATACTATTGTTTGTACAGATGGACGTGGTACCTCCCAAGGATGAACCAATTTTTTTTTCCTGAGGTCTTGGCTGATTTCTTTTGATTTTCCCATGATGTCAAGCAAAGAGGCACTGAGTTTGAAGGTAGACCTTGAAATACATCCACAGGTACACTTCCAATTGACTCAAATGATGTCAATTAACCTATCAGAAGCTTCTAAAGCCATGACACAATTTTCTGGTATTTTCCAAGCTGTTTAAAGACACAGTCAACTTAGTGTATGTAAACTTCTGACCCACTGGAATTGTGATACAGTGAATTATAAGTGAATTAATTTGTCTGTAAACAATTGCTGGAAAAATGACTTGTGTCATGCACAAAGTAGATGTCCTAACCGACTTGCCAAAACTATAGTTTGTTAACAAGAAATTTGTAGTGTGGTTGAAAAACGAGTTTTAATGACTCCAACCTAAGTGTACGTAAACTTCCGACTTATCCTATATCAACTGTAGATACACAAAGTATACAGCATATTGGGTCAATTTCCGCAACAACTAAGAGCTTCGGAGCGTGAGGCTAAACTTCTCCACTGTTTTGGTCCCGTGGGTACCACGTTGTAACAGCGGGAGGTGAACCCGTGCAGATACTGTGTGTAACTGTGTGAGAGCGATGTCTTGCATCTTGCCCACCACAAACTGCAGTGCTGCTCATGCAACCTCATTTAGCTCTACCTCTAACTCTACCTATAAGTATGTCTACTGACAGTGTTGGAAAAAGTACTCAATCATCATATTTGAGTTAAAGCAAAGATACCGTAATAAAAAATGACTCACGTAAAAGTGAAAGTCACCCAGCAAAATACTACTTGAGTAAAAGTCTAAATGCATTTGGTTTTAAATATACTTAAGTATCAAAAGTAAGCAAAGCCGACCGCACAATTTTCTTGTATTTTTTATTTACGGATAGACAAGGGCACACTCCAACACTCAGACATCATTGACAAATGAAACATGTGTTTATTGAGTCCACCAGATCAGAGGCAGTAGGGATGGCCTGGGATGTTCTCTTGATAAGTATGTGAATTGGAATTGTACTTTTGGGTGTCAGGGAAAATGTATGGAGTAAAAATAATGTGAATCCTTACCCTCTTTACACTCCAGGGCCACACGAGACTCCAGGTTGTCCATCTGCATCTGCAGCCTCTTCAGGGTGAGGTCGCTCTCGCGTGACTTGCGTTTGTATGCAATGAGCACTATCACAATGAAGAGGATGAGCAGGGCGCCGGCGCCAGCGATGCTGATGATGGCCGTGCTGCTCAGCGGACTGTCTGACGTGATGTGGACCACGCCCGGGGAGAACTCGATGCCGCCCACACGGGCCTGGGGAGGGAGAGACAGGGGAGAGGGGTTAGAGACAGGGGAGAGAGGGGGAGACAGGGGAGAGAGGGGAGAGACAGGGAAGAGGGGTGAGGGACAGGGGAGAGGAGGGAGAGAGAAGGGAAAGTGGTTGAGAGACAGGGGGAGAGACAGGGGAGAGGGGGGAGATGGGGGAGAGAGAGGGGAGAGAGAGGGGAGAGGGGGTGAGAAACAGGGTGAAAGACAGGGGAGAGACAGTGGAGAAGGGATGAGAGACAGGGAGGAGGGGTGAGGGAGGGGTGAGAGACAGGGGAGAGGGGGGAGAGACAGGGAGGAGGGGTGAGGGAGGGGTGAGAGACAGGGGAGAGGGGTGAGAGACAGGGGAGAGGGGTGAGAGACAGGGGAGAGGGGTGAGAGACAGGGGAGAGGGGTGAGAGACAGGGGAGAGGGGGGAGAGACAGGGGAGAGGGGTGAGAGACAGGGGAGAGGGGGGAGAGACAGGGGAGAGGAGAAAAGGGGTTATTGTGTGGATGCACTGAGACCGGGGTATACCATAACCTAAGCGTGGTTCTGAAGGTTTTGTCTTTGTGAACCTCCTGGGAGGTGTCATCAGAAACATTGTATTCCAATGGTTGAAACAGAAGTCGTATTCCAGTGATTATTATGAAACAAAACTGTATAAGTGGTTTTATGAAATGAGACACAATTGTGAATCAGCGGGAATAAAATGCATCTTGAATGGTCCACATTTATAAACAGGAATAAAACAGAGCAGAGAGAGAGACATATTGCCTTGATGTCTGTCTGTCTCTCTTTCTGTCTCTATTTTTGTCTGTCTCTATTTTACGGTAAAGCGTCTGGTAGCTTTTCTCTCTGTCTGTCTGGCTCTATTTTACAGTAATGGGTCTGGTAGCCTGTCTCTCGTCTTCTGCTGCCCATCAATCATTGGTCCAGGTGGCAGAGCAGGAAGCGTCTCAGAACCACAAATGGAACCTTTATTGAGTTTGTGCCTGCCTAATCCCTCTTATTGAAACGGTTATTTGTTGTTTCTCTGTTTGAATGTTGAGAGGGGACAGTATAACCCAACGGTCCGATTGGATTATAGTCTGGGCCTGGCCCGGGACAGCAGGAGGGTGGGAGGGTGGAATGGGGACCAGTGTGTGTGTGTGCCTGTGTGTGTGTGTGTCACTCACCAAGACTTTGTGTCGCCCCGTCAGGTTGGGCGACTCACACAGCAGCTGGTTGTCTGACACGGTCAACAGACAAGGTTTATCACCAATCAGAACCGTGTAGTTCAGCTTGCCGTTATTGCCGTTGGTATTGGTGGGAGGGAGGAAGTTCCGCCCCTGAGAAACAGGAAGGACATGACATTGGACTGGGTTAGGTATTGTTTTGTTTAAATGGTATGCATACATTTGATATAACTAGACTATGTAGACTATAAACATGTAACACAACTGTGTTATGTATGAGAGAGAGAGAGAGAGAGAGAGAGAGAGAGAGAGAGAGAGAGAGAGAGAGAGAGAGAGAGAGAGAGAGAGAGAGAGAGAGAGAGAGAGAGAGAGAGAGAGAGAGAGAGAGAGAGAGAGAGAGAGAGAGAGAGAGAGAGAGAGAGAGAGAAACAAGTCCCCCCTTCACCTTCAGTATGATGGGGGAGCCAGGCTTGAGCTCCAGCACCCCAGACACATGGAGGGGTTCGAACTCGGGGTTGGGGTAGTAGATGAACGGCGTGTTGTTGAGGGCCAGCACTGCCTGCACGTCGTCCAGGATGAAGCCAAACTCATCGGGCCGCGCTGGCACCTCCCTCTGCCTGCTGAGGCTGATGGGCAGCTCTGGGGCCTGGCACAGCATGGACGTGGGGCTGAACACCTGGCATATCTGTTGGCAGAGAGGAGAAGGCACATGGTGATGAGTATGGACGACTACACTATTTTATGTGATTATAGTATATTTATTTTATAGTGGGACGGATACACGGATACATGATACATGGTCAGTAATATAGTTATGTTAGTATTGATACATGGTCAGTAATATAGTTATGTTAGTATTGATACATGGTCAGTAATATAGTTATGTTAGTATTGATACATGGTCAGTAATATAGTTATGTTAGTATTGATACATGGTCAGTAATATAGTTATGTTAGTATTGATACATGGTCAGTAATATAGTTATGTTAGTATTGGTACATGGTCAGTAATATAGTTGTTAGTATTGGTACATGGTCAGTAATATAGTTATGTTAGTATTGATACATGGTCAGTAATATAGTTATGTTAGTATTGATACATGGTCAGTAATATAGTTATGTTAGTATTGATACATGGTCAGTAATATAGTTATGTTAGTATTGATACATGGTCAGTAATATAGCTATGTTAGTATTGATACATGGTCAGTAATATAGTTATGTGAGTATTGATACATGGTCAGTAATATAGTTATGTTAGTATTGATACATGGTCAGTAATATAGTTATGTGAGTATTGATACATGGTCAGTAATATAGTTATGTTAGTATTGATACATGGTCAGTAATATAGTTATGTTAGTATTGATACATGGTCAGTAATATAGTTATGTTAGTATTGATACATGGTCAGTAATATAGTTATGTTAGTATTGATACATGGTCAGTAATATAGTTAGTATTGATACATAGTCAGTAATATAGTTATGTTAGTATTGATACATGGTCAGTAATATAGTTATGTTAGTATTGATACATGGTCAGTAATATAGTTATGTTAGTATTGATACATGGTCAGTAATATAGTTATGTTAGTATTGATACATGGTCAGTAATATAGTTATGTTAGTATTGATACATGGTCAGTAATATAGTTATGTTAGTATTGATACATGGTCAGTAATATAGTTATGTTAGTATTGATACATGGTCAGTAATATAGTTATGTTAGTATTGATACATGGTCAGTAATATAGTTATGTTAGTATTGGTACATGGTCAGTAATATAGTTGTTAGTATTGGTACATGGTCAGTAATATAGTTATGTTAGTATTGATACATGGTCAGTAATATAGTTATGTTAGTATTGATACATGGTCAGTAATATAGTTATGTTAGTATTGATACATGGTCAGTAATATAGTTATGTTAGTATTGATACATGGTCAGTAATATAGCTATGTTAGTATTGATACATGGCCAGTAATATAGTTATGTGAGTATTGATACATGGTCAGTAATATAGTTATGTTAGTATTGATACATGGTCAGTAATATAGTTATGTGAGTATTGATACATGGTCAGTAATATAGTTATGTTAGTATTGATACATGGTCAGTAATATAGGTATGGTAGTATTGATACATGGTCAGTAATATAGTTACGTTAGTATTGATACATGGTCAGTAATATAGTTATGTTAGTATTGATACATGGTCAGTAATATAGTTATGTTAGTATTGATACATGGTCAGTAATATAGTTATGTTAGTATTGATACATGGTCAGTAATATAGTTGTTAGTATTGATACATGGTCAGTAATATAGTTATGTTAGTATTGATACATGGTCAGTAATATAGTTATGTTAGCATTGATACATGGTCAGTAATATAGTTATGTTAGTATTGATACATGGTCAGTAATATAGTTATGTTAGTATTGATACATGGTCAGTAATATAGTTATGTTAGTATTGATACATGGTCAGTAATATAGTTATGTTAGTATTGATACATGGTCAGTAATATAGCTATGTTAGTATTGATACATGGCCAGTAATATAGTTATGTGAGTATTGATACATGGTCAGTAATATAGTTATGTTAGTATTGATACATGGTCAGTAATATAGTTATGTGAGTATTGATACATGGTCAGTAATATAGTTATGTTAGTATTGATACATGGTCAGTAATATAGGTATGGTAGTATTGATACATGGTCAGTAATATAGTTACGTTAGTATTGATACATGGTCAGTAATATAGTTATGTTAGTATTGATACATGGTCAGTAATATAGTTATGTTAGTATTGATACATGGTCAGTAATATAGTTATGTTAGTATTGATACATGGTCAGTAATATAGTTGTTAGTATTGATACATGGTCAGTAATATAGTTATGTTAGTATTGATACATGGTCAGTAATATAGTTATGTTAGTATTGATACATGGTCAGTAATATAGTTATGTTAGTATTGATACATGGTCAGTAATATAGTTATGTTAGTATTGATACATGGTCAGTAATATAGTTATGTTAGTATTGATACATGGTCAGTAGTAGAGTTATGTTAGTATTGATACATAGTCAGTAATATAGTTATGTTAGTATTGATACATGGTCAGTAATATAGTTATGTTAGTATTGATACATGGTCAGTAATATAGTTATGTTAGTATTGATACATGGTCAGTAATATAGTTATGTTAGTATTGATACATGGTCAGTAATATAGTTATGTTAGTATTGATACATGGTCAGTAATATAGTTATGTTAGTATTGATACATGGCCAGTAATATAGTTATGTTAGTATTGATACATGTTCAGTAATATAGTTATGTTAGTATTGATACATGGTCAGTAATATAGTTATGTTAGTATTGATACATGGTCAGGAATATAGTTATGTTAGTATTGATACATGGTCAGTAATATAGTTATGTTAGTATTGATACATGGTCAGTAATATAGTTATGTTAGTATTGATACATGGTCAGTAATATAGTTATGTTAGTATTGATACATGGTCAGGAATATAGTTACGTTAGTATTGATACATGGTCAGTAATATAGTTATGTTAGTATTGATACATGGTCAGTAATATAGTTAGTATTGATACATGGTCAGTAATAGAGTTATGTTAGTATTGATACATGGTCAGTAATAGAGTTATGTTAGTATTGATACATGGTCAGTAATATAGTTATGTTAGTATTGATACATGGTCAGAGGCGTGGTAAAGTCATTGGGGATGGCATCAAAAAGGTTATTTGCATTCAATTGAAAATAACTCTTAAATGCATTAGCCGAATGTGTGATTGTATCTATGTCTGCTCTCGGCACGCTTTACGACTCATATTCAGTACTGTTCCTAGTTGGGCTACACCAGAGCCATGTTTTACTATGTACTAAATATCACAGGAGGCTGCTGAGGGAGAACGTCTCATAATAATGGCCGGAACAGAGCTAATAGAATGGCATTTGGTACCATTCCACTGATTCCGCTCCAGTCATTACCACAAGCCCGTTCCACTGATTCCGCTCCAGTCATTACCACAAGCCCGTTCCACTGATTCCGCTCCAGTCATTACCACAAGCCCGTTCCACTGATTCCGCTCCAGTCATTACCACAAGCCCGTTCCACTGATTCCGCTCCAGTCATTACCACAAGCCCGTTCCACTGATTCCGCTCCAGTCATTACCACAAGCCCGTTCCACTGATTCCGCTCCAGTCATTACCACAAGCCCGTTCCACTGATTCCGCTCCAGTCATTACCACAAGCCCGTTCCACTGATTCCGCTCCAGTCATTACCACAAGCCCGTTCCACTGATTCCGCTCCAGTCATTACCACAAGCCCGTTCCACTGATTCCGCTCCAGTCATTACCACAAGCCCGTTCCACTGATTCCGCTCCAGTCATTACCACAAGCCCGTTCCACTGATTCCGCTCCAGTCATTACCACAAGCCCGTTCCACTGATTCCGCTCCAGTCATTACCACAAGCCCGTTCCACTGATTCCGCTCCAGTCATTACCACAAGCCCGTTCCACTGATTCCGCTCCAGTCATTACCACAAGCCCGTTCCACTGATTCCGCTCCAGTCATTACCACAAGCCCGTTCTCCCACATTAAGGTGCAACTAACCTCCTCTTTTAAATACATGGTTTTGGGCTTCACTGCATTCACTTCTCAGCACATAGACGTCGGTGTGAAACAACTCTACCTAACAGGCCCTTGTAGACAGACCTCCAGAGGCCAGCCACTGCAGGTCTGCAGTCAGTCTGCAGTCATTACGGTCCCTTTCATATCACAGGTTTACATGTCAGTCAGAGCCCTGGAAGAGATGGCATCTATTCCATTCAACGTGGCCGCCACCTACTGAGTGCAGACACATCTGAGTGTTCACCTCAAAGGAGGCCTAAATCAGTGGAACAGTTGGAGCGGTGTCTCTTTCCTCGGCACAATGGGTCTTTGATCTGTTCCGGTGTGATGGTGCAGACTCACTGAGAGATAACTAGCCTACGTTCACCTTCATTTCCCTAGAAAAGGCTCGTCTCTCACTCTCTCTTTCAGCTCTCTCTCTATTTCAGCTCTCTCTCTCTCTGTATCTCTCTCTCTCTCTCTCTCTCTGTATCTCTCTCTCTCTGGCTCACTAACTCTCTCTGTATCTCTCTCTCTCTCTCTGTATCTCTCTCTCTCTCTCTGTATCTCTCTCTCTCTCTCTGTATCTCTCTATCTCTCTCTCTGTATCTCTCTCTCTCTCTCTGTATCTCTCTCTGGCTCACTAACTCTCTCCCTGTATCGCTCTCTCTGTATCAATTCAATTCAATTTAAGGGCTTTATTGCCATGGGAAACATATGTTAACATTGCCAACGCAAGTGAAGTAGATAATAAACAAAAGTGAAATAAACAATTAACAGTAAACATTACACTCACAGAAGTTCCAAAAGAATAAAGACATGTCAAATGTTATATTATGTATATATACAGAGTTGTAATGATGAGCAAATAGTTAAAGTACAAAAGGGAAAATAAATACACATAAATATGGGTTGTATTTACAGTGGTGTTTGTTCTTCACTGGTTGCCCTTTTCTTGTGGCAACAGGTCACAAATCTTGCTGCTGTGATTGCACACTGTGGTATTTCACCCAATAGATATGGGACTTTATCTCTCTCTGTATCTCTCTGTATCTCTCTCTCTGACTCACTAACTCTCTCTCTGGCTGTATCTCTCTCTCTGTATCTCTCTCTGCATCTCTCTCTCTCTCTGGTTCACTAACTCTCTCTCTCTGGCTCACTAACTATCTCTGTATCTCTCTCTCTGGCTCACTAACTCTCTCTCTGGCTGTATCTCTCTCTATCTCTTTCTCTGCATCTCTCTCTCTGGCTCACTAACTCTCTCTCTCTGGCTCACTAACTCTCTCTGCATCTCTCTGTGGCTCACTAACTCTCTCTCTGGCTCACTAACTCTCTCTGCATCTCTCTGTGGCTCACTAACTCTCTCTCTCTGGCTCACTAACTCTCTCTGCATCTCTCTCTCTCTGGCTCACTAACTATCTCTGTATCTCTCTCTCTGGCTCACTAACTCTCTCTCTCTGGCTCACTAACTCTCTCTGTATCTCTCTCTCTGGCTCACTAACTCTCTCTCTCTGGCTCACTAACTATCTCTGTATCTCTCTCTCTGGTTCACTAACTCTCTCTCTCTGGCTCACTAACTCTCTATGCATCTCTCTCTCTGGCTCACTAACTATCTCTGTATCTCTCTCTCTGGTTCACTAACTCTCTCTCTCTGGCTCACTAACTCTCTCTGCATCTCTCTCTCTCTGGCTCACTAACTATCTCTGTATCTCTCTCTCTGGCTCACTAACTCTCCCTGCATCATTAGCTCTCTCTCTCTGTATCGCTCTCTCTCAATACAGTGGCTTGCGAAAGTATTCACCCCCTTGGCATTTTTCCTATTATGTTGCCTTACAACCTGGGATTAAAATAGTTTTTTGGGGAGTTTGTATCAACATGCCTACCGCTTTGAAGATGCAAAATATTTTTTATTGTGAAACAAACAAGAAATAAGACAAAAAAACGGAAAACTTGAGCGTGCATAACTATTCACCCCCCCCCCCCCCCCCCAAAGTCAATACTTTGTAGAGCCACCTTTTGCAGCAATTACAGCTGCAAGTCTCTTGGGGTATGTCTCTATAAGCTTGGCACATCTAGCCAATGGAATTTTGCCCATTCTTCAAGGCAAAACTGCTCCAGCTCCTTCAAGTTGGATGGGTTCGGCTGGTGTACAGTAATCTTTAAGTCATACCACAGATTCTCAATTGGATTGAGGTCTGGGCTTTGACTAGGCCATTCCAAGACATTTAAATGTTTCCCCTTAAACCACTCGAGTGTTGCTTTAGCAGTATGCTTAGGGTCATTGTCCTGCTGGAAGGTGAACCTCCATCCCAGTCTCAAATCTTTGGAAGACTGAAACAGGTTTCCCTGAAGAATTTCCCTGTATTTAGCACCATCCATCATTCCTTCAATTCTGACCAGTTTCCCAGTCCCTGCCGATGAAAAACATCCCCACAGGGGATGGTGTTCTCGGGGTGATGAGAGGTGTTGGGTTTGTGCCAGACATGGCCTTTTCCTCGATGGCCAAAAAGCTCACTTTTAGTCTCATCTGACAAGAGTACCTTCTTCCATATGTTTGGGGGGTCTCCCACATGCCTTTTGGCGAACACCAAATGTGTTTGCTTATTTTTTTCTTTAAGCAATGGCTTTTTATGGCCACTCTTCCGTAAAGCCCAGCTCTGTGGAGTGAACGGCTTAAAGTGGTCCTATGGACAGATACTCCAATCTCCGCTGTGGAGCTTTGCAGCTCCTTCAGGGTTATCTTTGTTGCCTCTCTAATAAATGCCCTCCTTGCCTGGTCCGTGAGTTTGTGGGCAGCCCTCTCTTGGCAGGTTTGTTGTGGTGCCATATTCTTTAAAATTTTTTATAATGGATTTAACGGTGCTCCGTGGGATGTTCAAAGTTTAGGATAATTTTTTATAACCCATCCCTGATCTGTACTTCTCCACAACTTTGTCCCTGACCTGTTTGGAGAGCTCTTTGGTCTTCATGGTGCCACTTGCTTGGTGGTGGCCCTTGCTTAGTGGTGTTGCAGACTGAGGCCTTTCAGTACAGGTGTATATATACTGAGATTTACATTTACATTTTTACATTTTAGTCATTTAGCAGACGCTCTTATCCAGAGCGACTTACAGTAGAGTGCATACATTTTATAACATTTTTTTTTACATTTTCATTACATTTTACATACTGAGACAAGGATATCCCTACCGGCCAAACCCTCCCTAACCCGGACAACGCTATGCCAATTGTGCATCGCCCCACGGACCTCCCGGTTGCGGCCGGCTGCGACAGAGCCTGGGCGCGAACCCAGCCCAGCCTGGGCGCGAACCCAGAGACTCTGGTGGCGCAGCTAGCACTGCGATGCAGTGCCCTAGACCACTGCGCCACCCGGGAGGACTTGTGACAGATCATGTGACAGATCATGTGACACTTAGATTGCACACAGGTGGACTTTATTTAACTAATTATGTGACTTCTGAAGGTAATTGGTTGCACCAGATCTTATTTAAGGGCTTCATAGCAAAGGAGGTGAATACATATACACCCACCACTTTTCCGTTTTTATTTTTTATTATTTTTTTAAACAAGTTATTTTTTTCATTTCACTTCACCAATTGGACTATTTTGTGTATGTCCATTACACAAAATCTAAATAAAAATCAATTTAAACTACAGGTTGTAATGCAATAAAATAGGAAAAACGCAAAGGGGATGAATACTTTGCAAGGCACTGTATCTCTCTGTATCTCTCTCTCTCTGTATCGCTCTCTCTGGCTCACTAACTCTCTCTGTGTATCTCTCTCTCTCTGTATCTCTCTCTCTGGCTCACTAACTCTCTCTCAGTATCTCTCTTTCTCTCTGTATTTCTCTCTATCGCTTTCTCTGTCTCTCGCTCTCTCTCTCTGTATCTCTCTCTCTGTATCTCTCTCTCTCTGGGCCACTATATCTTTCTCTTTAATATTCTGTCTCTTGTTACGACTTGGAGAAAATCAACAGTGTGGTAGGTGGCAGAACACACGATGAGGGCCTCTAGCAAAACTTTCCCACCTGGAGAATCTCTCTGACACGTTTCACATCTCCACTGTAACCTCTGCTACACGGTCCGCCACGCAAACAAATCCCCCTCTGAGCAAAACCTGTCATTTTAATTGGTTCCTCACGACGGCGGTACATCAAAACAGACAAATCCTGGGGGGTGCGGCTGACCCGGTGTCGGCGCCTGCGTCACACGTCTGTAACTGCAGAGAACGCTGTGTGTTTGTGCGTGTGAGAGTGAATTGGCCAGATAGTGGGGAAGCGGACAAGTGTTTTCAAAACAAACATGATTATATATAAATATCGCCCAGGCAGTATCAAAATTGCAAAGATCATAGCCGAAAATGAGAAACTGGGACGTGGCAAATTAACTTGGCGAATATACCGGGTTTTGATTCAAGGGGGCTTTTGAAGTGCGGCCATCTGTACTTGGAGCAACAATGGCTCCCTAAGCTTATTCTATTGGAGCACAGCTGCAGAACGGTGGCGGTCTCTTCGATGGACCAGGAAGATAGCATTACTGCCTTTTGTCTCTCCCCATGCCTTTCAATCAGACCTCAGATCAGATCTCAGGGCTGGTTAGGGAACTCCCATGGGTACTGTGGTTCCAGGGGGAATCTGATAGTTTGGTTTATGTATGGTTCACCTCGCATTGAAACTCATTATCTTTTTTTTTCTGTCGGGGTGGAGGGATATAGAAAAACAAGGCTTTCTGTCTAGGGTGGAGAGAACCAGGGAAACTGGGATTTCTGTCTTGGTGGAGGGATACAGAAAAACAAGGCTTTCTGTCTGGGGTGGAGAGAACCAGGGAAACTGGGTTTTCTGTCTTGGTGGAGGGATACAGAAAAACAAGGCTTTCTGTCTGGGGTGGAGAGAACCAGGGAAACTGGGATTTCTGTCTTGGTGGAGGGATACAGGGAAACAAGGCTTTCTGTCAGGGGTGGAGGGATACAGGGAAACAAGGCTTTCTGTCTGGGGTGGAGGGATACAGGGAAACAAGGCTTTCTGTCTGGGGTGGAGGGATACAGGGAAACAAGGCTTTCTGTCTGGGGTGGAGGGATACAGGGAAACAAGGCTTTCTGTCTGGGGTGGAGAGAACCAGGGAAACTGGGATTTCTGTCTGGGGTGGAGAGATACAGGGAAACAAGGCTTTCTGTCTGGGGTGGAGGGATACAGGGAAACAAGGCTTTCTGTCTAGGGTGGAGGGATACAGGGATACACGGCTTTCTGTCTGGGGTGGAGGGATACAGGGAAACAAGGCTTTCTGTCTAGGGTGGAGGAATACAGGGAAACAGGGATATCTTTTTCTGGGGTGGAGGGATACAGGGATCGGGAATTTTGTCTGGGGTGGAGGGATACAGGGACAGGGAAACATAATCTGGGGTGGAGGGATACAGGGTAACAGGGCTTTCTGTCTTGGGTGGAGGGATACAGTGAAACAGGGATTTATTTTTCTGGGGTGAAGGGAGACAAGGATTTCTTTTTCTGGGGTGGAGAGAAACAGGGAACCAGGGTTTTTGTCTGGGGTGGAAGGATACAGGGAAACATAATCTGGGGTGGAGGGATACAGGGTGACAGGGCTTTCTGTCTGGAGTGGAGGGATACAGGAATTTTTGTCTGGGGTGGAGGGATACAGGGGGAAAAAATCTGTCTGGAGTGGAGGGATACAGGGAAACAGGGTTTTCTGTCTGGGGTGGAGGGATACAGGGCAAATAAATCTGTCTGGAGTGGAGGGATACAGGGATTTATTTTTTGGGGGTGGAGGGATACACGGAAACAGGGCTTTCTTTTTCTGGGGTGGAGAGAGACAGGGAAACACAGATTTTTGTCTGGGGTGGAGATACAGGGAAAACAGGTCTTTCTGTCAGGGGTGGAGATACAGGGGAAACAGGTCTTTCTGCCAGGGGTGGAGATACAGGGAAAACAGGTCTTTCTGTCAGGGGTGGAGGAATACAGGGAAAACAGGTCTTTCTGTCAGGGGTAGAGATACAGGGAAAACAGGTCTTTCTGTCAGGGGTGGAGATACAGGGAAAACAGGTCTTTCTCTCAGGGGTGGAGATACAGGGAAAACAGGTCTTTCTCTCAGGGGTGGAGATACAGGGAAAACAGGTCTTTCTGTCAGGGGTGGAGGAATACAGGGAAAACAGGTCTTTCTCTCAGGGGTGGAGATACAGGGAAAACAGGTCTTTCTCTCAGGGGTGGAGATACAGGGAAAACAGGTCTTTCTCTCAGGGGTGGAGATACAGGGAAAACAGGTCTTTCTCTCAGGGGTGGAGATACAGGGAAAACAGGTCTTTCTCTCAGGGGTGGAGATACAGGAAAAACAGGTATTTTTGTCAGGGGTGGAGGAATACAGAGAAACAGGGCTTTCTCTGTTTTATTGGAATCTACTGTAATACAACCTCTTTGTCTCTCTGTTCTATGAGTGCATTCCTTGGCCATACATCGCTCTCTGTTCCAGAAAACATATCTGGAGGATTTTCATTGGTTTCCTGTTGGGATTTGACCTTAGTTCCCACGAGTGTGTAAAGGGTTGAGACTATTGACCGTTGGTGTCTTTGACCTCTCATTGACCATGCCCGGGCTGAGGGGTTGAGGGTTCTACTCACGTTGACTGTCTCTCGACCGTTGTACTTGGCTCTGATGAGGGGGCTCTGTATGATGTCCAGGTTGGTGCCGGTCACGGTCACAGGTGTGTGTCCACTGTGGTAGAGAGAGGGGAGAGAGGGAGCGGCACCACCATGGCTTGCTTGGTCACACACTCACACTTTTGATTGGCTTTTATAAATGCCCGAATGGTCCCATTTCCTGCTCCCCTGTCGTCTCACCTGAAGATGCTCCACTCAGGTTCCAGCTTGATGATAGTGGGGTCCTCCACGTACTCAAACTTCAAGTCTTTCTGGATGCGGGCCTTGTCCACCGTCACTGACACACTGACGTTTCCATATCCTTGCAGCGAGGCTTGGGAGCGACACGTGATCCACTGGCCGCCCCTCCTATGGCAGAGAGAGAGAGAGAAGTATTTTACCTCAATGGTCTCACTGGTCTGTCCTACTACTACCTTAAAGTACAACTATGACCTGTAACCAACTTATGCTACAATGTAGCTGACGTTATGATAATGGACCAGACTACGGAGCATCTGAATATAACAATGAAGGGGAAATGTCACCAGGTGTTCATATGAAAACTTCCCAGAATCCTTCTCCAAATCAACAATAACAACTGTAGAATCAAAGACACTTTTCTAAGTTTAGGAATGTTTGGGCTTTTTTCCTCAAGACATGTCTCTGCCAGGCAGCAGGGACCTCGTCCTTTAGCTTTATTGGGGGTTCTCATGGCGCCATCGGCACGGTCTGATTTTTATAGACGTTATTGATTAGGGATCAGGAAGTCTTTCAGAAGTCTTAATGGATTTTGACCACAGGGCCAGAGGATGACAACATGCACAGCTGATCGCCTTTTGAGTGACAGAAGATCAGACTCAGAGATAGATGTGAATAGATGTGATAGATAATCTGATTGCCCAAATGTGACCCCCCCCCCCTCTCGCTTTCTCTCTCTCTCGCTCTTTCACTCTGTACAAAAATCAATGTCCCTGGTCCACTCTTGAGTGACAAACAAATCAGACTCAGAGATAATTGTGATAGATAATGTTGTTGGCCAATAATCTGATTGGCCCCTCCCGCCTGCCTACCTGTGATAGGTGCACTTCTGGTCCTTGAACATGATGGACACGTTGCTCCCGGCATCCAGGTTGCTACCGGTGATGTTGACGATGGTTCCCCCGGAGACGGGCCCTCGGCTGGGCTTCAGGCTGATCAGTCTGGTGACCTAGGGATCAAAGGTCAAGGTCAAAGATCGTCCAATCAGATGCGTCGATAAAAATCATGTCAACCAATCACATCGCAGTGAGAGAACAGAACAGGAACAAGCGGAGGAGTTTAAGTATAAATCTCGCAACAGTTTATCTGCTCTGTCGTAATCTCATAATAATCTCATAATAATCTTATAATCAGTGTATTTTCATGGTACGACATCTAACCTAACACAATGTAATGCTGTTATATGGGCCTGTTAAGAAATAAAGCTCCCCTTAATGTGTGTGTGTGTTAAAATGATATCGCTGCATAAAATAAGCACATATTGGTAACGATTAGGCTGTATTTCAGTGGGTGAGAGACATGCTCTTAATGTTTGATAAAGTGTGTACACGGGGAGAGTGAGGAGTGTGTGTGTGTGTGTGTGTGTGTGTGTGTGTGTGTGTGTGTGTGTGTGTGTGTGTGTGTGTGTGTGTGTGTGTGTGTGTGTGTGTGTGTGTGTGTGTGTGTGTGTGTGTGTGTGTGTAGAAAGCAGATTTTATGGCCCTCCCTGGTCCATTTTCCCCCTGGAGTCATTAAGAACTGCCTGTCTCCTCACACTAGTGTTCTATGTAGGGAAGTGATGAGTACAGCTCTTAGGACACAGTGAGACATACAAACAACAGAGTCTACATAGAATACAATGTCAGAATTAAATCAATTACATAGCCTAGAGATTGCTAGATCACTAACTAAGTGAACTACATACATTCTATAATCTATATTCTATAATGACTTTTTCCAGCCAAATAAACCATATAAAAATAAACAGTATGTTCTCTATGCTTCATATGGCAGACACACACATCCTGCATCTACAATATCTGTTGGTCTGAAAGACATTACTCACCACGAAGTAGTAGTACTTGGAGTATACGGCCCTGAACTCTTTGGGACACTCTCTGACCCCCACACCCCCCACACACACCTCCACGTAGTTGGCGAACTGGCTCGGCGTTGCCACCGCCATCTCACACACTATCCTACAAACAGGAGGAAGTGTTGATGATTCATTATGCTTCTACAATGCAGTTATGTACAGACACACACACACACACACACACACACACACACACACACACACACACACACACACACACACACACACACACACACACACACACACACACACACACACACACACACAGAATTGCTTAATTTCCTCATTCTCATGATTTTAATACAGAATAGACATTTTAGTTGAAAAATGTAACAAAGTCTAACCCACACCTTTAACACAATGACAGGTCAGTGCCACACATCAAATTAACTCAAACTGCTGAAAGTGTTTAAAGCGGCTTTTCACCAAACCTAGCTCTTCACACTTACACATTTCTTCCCCAGCCCCTCTATAGGAACGCTGAGGTAGTGAATACTGAGGTGGTGAATAGAGAAGGAAGGCTTGTTAAGGTCATATGAATATGAATGGAGGTTTTGGCAGGGAGTTGGCAGCATGGGGCCTCCAAATCCCTGCCAGATAACACATTATTATATTCAAGTCTTAACCTGGGATTAGGTGGGTTCTCATAAAGCCCCTCTCTGCTGGATGGTTTAAAATCAGTGCTGCACAGCAGAATGAACTCACCACTGCAGCAAACTGTCAGTGGAGTTCAATGGAGAGCTCACTTGATAAAGGTGTGTGTGTGTGTGTGTGTGTGTGTGTGTGTGTGTGTGTGTGTGTGTGTGTGTGTGTGTGTGTGTGTGTGTGTGTGTGTGTGGGTGTGTGTGTGTGTGTGTGTGTGTGTGTGTGTGTGTGTGTGTGTGTGTGTGTGTGTGTGTGTGTGTGTGTGTGTGTGTGTGTGTGTGAAATCTTGATTAGGATGGTCTGTTATGATCTGACGTGGCCTTTCTCTTGTCCAAACACATCACAATCTAAATGCCAACTTTGAGATGTGACTTTGACCTTCCACCAAGCCTCTCCACTTACTCTGGTATCTGCTTCCTGCTTCCTGCCACCTCCCAGTCACACTCTCTCAGGCTCACTGAATCACATGACCCTATGCCTGAGGGGTTGTTCTGTGGTTGAGGTGTGGTTGAGGTGCGGTCAGAGAGAACGTGACTGTGGTTCAGTAGTGACTGTGTATGACTCAGATGACCTTATGTCTAAGAGTTTGCACCGGGGTCTGTGGTCAGCCTGTGATTTGGAATGACCGTGACCGTGTACTCACTGTTCTGCGGGGATGTATCCTTCGCGGACGGGGGTACAGTCCACCTCGGCCACCCTGACGTTCCCCTGGATCTCACTGAAGTCCAGGCCCAGGTTCTCCCCCCGGATGGTTACTAGGGTGCCCCCTTCCCGAGGCCCCCGCAGCGGAGTGATCTGGGCAAAAGAAAGACAAAGCAGGAATACTTATTATTAACAACAATAGACAGGCTGATAGCTTAGCGTCGTGACGCCAACTTCCCAACAGTTTACTTTACCAGGTCATATTGTCATTTGCAGCAACAACCTGACCTGGGGAACTGTTACAGGGGAGAGGAGATTCATGATCCAGTTGGTTATGATGGTGTTTAGCAGCACTGCTGTTATTAGTCTTACAGTCAAAAACCCAGTGTCATAAATCTTTCTGAATGACACTGTGTTGCTGATAACTATATTAATGACAGCAGCTGTCTGTCTCTCCATGCAGCCCAATTAGTGAGAAGGCCCATAATGCAGTGCGTTAAAGTCTCCACCACGCATTGAGTATGAAACCCCCTCTCCTTCACATGATGATAACTCTACAGTATATTCCTAATTCATCTGACTTTGGTGTAAAACACAAGGGTCTGGGCTTGCATCCCAAATGGCACCCTATTCCATATATAGTGCACTACTTTGGACCAGAGAGTAGCATTTGGGACGCAGCCTTAATCTGGATCAGAAGCAGTACAGTGCTATCTCCAGGGCGGAGTGTAGGGTCTTAGTTAGAGGGCTTGTTAACCGGCCTGATTAAAAACCCACTCAGCATGGCTGTCATGAGGAAGCTTCCCAATGGCGCGCGATAACGCCGATCTGCTGCCAGCCAATTAGATTAAGCTATTCCCTGCGCTCGCCCCGTTTTGGCCGGGTGAGGTCATCACGCCAGCCGCGGCCCGCTGCCAAGGCTATGCCCGGGCAGATCTCATATGAGGGATTAGGTGTGTGCAACCCAGTGTTAGTTAGTTAGTTAGTTAGTTAGTTAGAGAGAGAGAGAGAGAGAGAGAGAGAGAGAGAGAGAGAGAGAGAGAGAAGAGAGAGAGAGAGAGAGAGAGAGAGAGAGAGAGAGAGAGAGAGAGAGAGAGAGAGAGAGAGAGAGAGAGAGAGAGAGAGAGAGAGAGAGAGAGAGAGAGAGAGAGAGAGAGAGAGAGAGAGAGAGAGAGAGAGAGAGAGAGAGAGAGAGAGAGAGAGAGAGAGAGAGAGAGAGAGAGAGAGAGAGAGAGAGAGAGAGAGAGAGAGAGAGAGAGAGAGAGAGAGAGAGATTGAACAGTCTACACACAGCGTGACTAACTCATAAAGGAGAGTTGGTCTACACACAGCGTGACTAACTCATAAAGGAGAGTTGGTCTACACACAGCGTGACTAACTCATAAAGGAGAGTTGGTCTACACACAGCGTGACTAACTCATAAAGGAGAGTTTTGGTCTACACACAGCGTGACTAACTCATAAAGGAGAGTTGGTCTACACACAGCGTGACTAACTCATAAAGGACAGTTGGTCTACACAGCGTGACTAACTCATAAAGGAGAGTTGGTCTACACACAGCGTGACTAACTCATAAAGGAGAGTTGGTCTACACACAGCGTGACTAACTCATAAAGGAGAGTTGGTCTACACACAGCGTGACTAACTCATAAAGGAGAGTTGGTCTACACACAGCATGACTAACTCATAAAGGAGAGTTGGTCTACACACAGCATGACTAACTCATAAAGGAGAGTTGGTCTACACACAGCGTGACTAACTCATAAAGGAGAGTTGGTCTACACACAGCGTGACTAACTCATAAAGGAGAGTTGGTCTACACACAGCGTGACTAACTCATAAAGGAGAGTTGGTCTACACACAGCGTGACTAACTCATAAAGGAGAGTTTTGGTCTACACACAGCGTGACTAACTCATAAAGGAGAGTTGGTCTACACACAGCGTGACTAACTCATAAAGGACAGTTGGTCTACACAGCGTGACTAACTCATAAAGGAGAGTTGGTCTACACACAGCGTGACTAACTCATAAAGGAGAGTTGGTCTACACACAGCGTGACTAACTCATAAAGGAGAGTTGGTCTACACACAGCGTGACTAACTCATAAAGGAGAGTTGGTCTACACACAGCATGACTAACTCATAAAGGAGAGTTGGTCTACACACAGCATGACTAACTCATAAAGGAGAGTTGGTCTACACACAGCGTGACTAACTCATAAAGGAGAGTTGGTCTACACACAGCATGACTAACTCATAAAGGAGAGTTGGTCTACACACAGCGTGACTAACTCATAAAGGAGAGTTGGTCTACACACAGCGTGACTAACTCATAAAGGAGAGTTGGTCTACACACAGCATGACTAACTCATAAAGGAGAGTTGGTCTACACACAGCGTGACTAACTCATAAAGGAGAGTTGGTCTACACACAGCGTGACTAACTCATAAAGGAGAGTTGGTCTACACACAGCGTGACTAACTCATAAAGGAGAGTTGGTCTACACACAGCATGACTAACTCATAAAGGAGAGTTGGTCTACACACAGCATGACTAACTCATAAAGGAGAGTTGGTCTACACACAGCGTGACTAACTCATAAAGGAGAGTTGGTCTACACACAGCGTGACTAACTCATAAAGGAGAGTTGGTCTACACACAGCGTGACTAACTCATAAAGGAGAGTTGGTCTACACACAGCATGACTAACTCATAAAGGAGAGTTGGTCTACACACAGTGTGACTAACTCATAAAGGAGAGTTGGTCTACACACAGCGTGACTAACTCATAAAGGAGAGTTGGTCTACACACAGCATGACTAACTCATAAAGGAGAGTTGGTCTACACACAGCGTGACTAACTCATAAAGGAGAGTTGGTCTACACACAGCATGACTAACTCATAAAGGAGAGTTGGTCTACACACAGCATGACTAACTCATAAAGGAGAGTTGGTCTACACACAGCGTGACTAACTCATAAAGGAGAGTTGGTCTACACACAGCGTGACTAACTCATAAAGGAGAGTTGGTCTACACACAGCATGACTAACTCCTAAAGGAGAGTTGGTCTACACACAGCGTGACTAACTCATAAAGGAGAGTTGGTCTACACACAGCGTGACTAACTCATAAAGAAGAGTTGGGAGGTGTCAACAGTTATTCTGATCACCTTCCTAATATATTGATCTGTTAGATGTTCCACTGTAGCAGACATTTATCCAAGTTTTAACAGATTGATTAGTGTTGGCCCCTAATAGTTTTTGTCTCAGAGGCCAGCTGCTGAATGTATGAAATGGACACACTGTCCAGGACCTCCAATCCATCTCTGCCAAATAAAGCACCTTCAGGTCCCAATGGGAAAGCAGAGCTATCATTAATTAATAGCTTTGTGCTGTGTCATTCTCCCCTGCCAAATAGTGATCTCCCACTGGGGTTAGAGGTCTCATTAACAATGCTCCGTGGAGGGCATTCCTCACTGACAGGCTAGGGCCCCTCTCAGGGGAATGGAGGTACAGTCGCCAAAGTGTGTGTGTGTGTGTGTGTGTGTGTGTGTGTGTGTGTGTGTGTGTGTGTGTGTGTGTGTGTGTGTGTGTGTGTGTGTGTGAGAGAGAGAGAGAGAGAGAGAGAGAGAGAGAGAGAGAAAGAAACAGTGTCTTGTGGCAATCCATATCTATTTAGCTAAGTATTTAGGGACAGTTGTGAATACTGACAACTTAGCTTATATCCCTATCTACATACATCAAGGCATGGTCAGAATACAGTGAGTTATCAGGTACGCCAGACCCTTGGTACAAACTATACTGATGAGTTCAGTGGGTCGGTGTTGCTATACGGATACAGTGCTGTCCAATTACAGACGCTGAAAAAGTAACCGCCAGCCAATGGGAAAATAAAGTGGAGGGAGGTGCAGTGTTATCTCACTGCATGACTGGCTCGGCCGCAGTTCATAATAGACAGTACATCAACTAACTGTCACTGGTCCTGAAATCATATAGTCTGTCCCCTGCTGATGTGGTGATAGAATAGGGAAACCCTGTGGGAACAATCTACTGCAACACAATGCATGCAATTAACAGACACTGCAATGCATTATGGATCTTTTCCAGCTAGCAGGGAGGAGAGAGAGATGGCGGGAGAGAGAGAGGGGAGAGAGAGAGAGAGAGAGAGAGAGAGAGAGAGAGAGAGAGAGAGAGAGAGAGAGAGAGAGAGAGAGATGATGGGTCTCTTTTCATTAGCGGGATGAGCAGTTGATTAGATTTGTGTCTTTGACAAGCTAATTGACGGTTGGTGGAGTCAAATACTAAATCACTCTCTCCCTTTCTGTCTCTCTTCTCTATCTGGGGAAGGAGTGATGATTATTCATGGAGAGATGTCACTGTAATGAGCAGCATCAGAATGCATTAGGGGCCGAGGGCTGGGCTGAGGGGCCTTAAATAGCCCCCCATCATCACAGAGTGACAGTGTTATGGGTACGTGAGAGGGCTACAATATGCTCCTGTTACAGCCAGGCAAGGCATTATGCACAGACAGAACAGAGGATAAATCCATGCTAGATTCAGACCAGGACAGTAGCGGACTGGCCACCGGCCGGTGGGCTGGTCAACCTCTGGACCGGTGGGCCGCCTGCCTTATACATTTTTTACTACTAATTAAAAAGTTGGCAGAAGGTTGAGCGACACGGGCCAACCCCCCCTTTCCTCCAGGCCCGTTGGTCTATTCCAAACGAATGTCTATGCAACCCTTAGCCCCGCCCCCTTTGTCTCGCTCACACTCACATTGACACTGACAGCTCGAAAACGAGCTACAATAGAAAATGGAATCGCAGAGTAAAAAACGTAAGGGTGGTGCTGAAAAGTTAAGAGACAAAAGAGTCAAAAGTCTTCACTCAAATGCAAGTAAATATAAAAAACTAACCGACTTATTCGGTAGTATTAGTACTAGTACCAGTGGCACCGACGCTAACATCGACGTGCTGGACCGGCAAGAGGAAGACGCCACAACCCGGTTGGCGGGTAAAAGAGTAGACGGAGAGGACAGCGAAGCCAAAAATAGTGCAGCCACAGCGGTAGATATGTGCCTAAATGTGTTACAAATACAACATGTTATATCAGAATTTATGAGTGAAATGCAAATACTATTGGTCAGCTACTGATGTTTAAATGTACCAGAAAGGAAGAATTGAGGTAAAGACGTACAGTAACTGGGTGTTCAAACCGGCTAATGGAAAAACTCACATTTAACACCTAGCAAAGCTCTGAATGACTAGATTTCCACGGTCCTGTGGGGATTTTGTGGGAAACGGCAATCACTTGAGTATCAGTGAGTTACTGTCGTATAATTTTACTTAGCTAAAATAAGCATTTTCATTTGATTCTGATTGCTTTTGCCTTGTTGTTCTAAACGCTAAATTGCATTAGACATATACAAACGTTAATTAGCAAATTTTATTTCATACAGCCTTTGGTTCCAAATAGTATACATATTGTAAAACCAATCAAGTCCTTTCCCTCTTAAATCCATATTTTGTGTGGGAGAATATGGCTGCAGTGATTTGCTTGCTGTGATCCTCATCGCCACGGTTCCTACCACTTCGCCTCTTACTAGAAACGGTTCCTACCACTTCGTCTCTTACTAGACACGGTTCCTACCACTTCGTCTCTTACTAGACACGGTTCCTACCACTTCGTCTCTTACTAGACACGGTTCCTACCACTTCGTCTCTTACTAGACACGGTTCCTACCACTTCGTCTCTTACTAGACACGGTTCCTACCACTTCGCCTCTTACTAGACACGGTTCCTACCACTTCGTCTCTTACTAGACACGGTTCCTACCACTTACTAGACACGGTTCCTACCACTTCGTCTCTTACTAGACACGGTTCCTACCACTTCGTCTCTTACTAGACACGGTTCCTACCACTTCGTCTCTTACTAGACACGGTTCCTACCACTTCGTCTCTTACTAGACACGGTTCCTACCACTTCGTCTCTTACTAGACACGGTTCCTACCACTTCGCCTCTTACTAGACACGGTTCCTACCACTTCGTCTCTTACTAGACACGGTTCCTACCACTTCGTCTCTTACTAGACACGGTTCCTACCACTTCGTCTCTTACTAGACACGGTTCCTACCACTTCGTCTCTTACTAGACACGGTTCCTACCACTTCGTCTCTTACTAGACACGGTTCCTACCACTTCGTCTCTTACTAGACACGGTTCCTACCACTTCACCTCTTACTAGACACGGTTCCTACCACTTCGCCTCTTACAAGACACGGTTCCTACCACTTCACCTCTTACTAGACACGGTTCCTACCACTTCGCCTCTTACTAGACACGGTTCCTACCACTTCGCCTCTTGCTAGACACGGTTCCTACCACTTCGCCTCTTACTAGACACGGTTCCTACCACTTCGCCTCTTACTAGACACGGTTCCTACCACTTCGCCTCTTACTAGACACGGTTCCTACCACTTCGCCTCTTACTAGACACGGTTCCTACCACTTCGTCTCTTACTAGACACGGTTCCTACCACTTCACCTCTTACTAGACACGGTTCCTACCACTTCGTCTCTTACTAGACACGGTTCCTACCACTTCGTCTCTTACTAGACACGGTTCCTACCACTTCGCCTCTTACTAGACACGGTTCCTACCACTTCGTCTCTTACTAGACACGGTTCCTACCACTTCGTCTCTTACTAGACACGGTTCCTACCACTTCGTCTCTTACTAGACACGGTTCCTACCACTTCGTCTCTTACTAGACACGGTTCCTACCACTTCGTCTCTTACTAGACACGGTTCCTACCACTTCGTCTCTTACTAGACACGGTTCCTACCACTTCGCCTCTTACTAGACACGGTTCCTACCACTTCGCCTCTTACTAGACACGGTTCCTACCACTTCGCCTCTTACTAGACACGGTTCCTACCACTTCGCCTCTTACTAGACACGGTTCCTACCACTTCGCCTCTTACTAGACACGGTTCCTACCACTTCGCCTCTTACTAGACACGGTTCCTACCACTTCGCCTCTTACTAGACACGGTTCCTACCACTTCGCCTCTTACTAGACACGGTTCCTACCACTTCGTCTCTTACTAGACACGGTTCCTACCACTTCACCTCTTACTAGACACGGTTCCTACCACTTCGTCTCTTACTAGACACGGTTCCTACCACTTCGTCTCTTACTAGACACGGTTCCTACCACTTCGTCTCTTACTAGACACGGTTCCTACCACTTCGTCTCTTACTAGACACGGTTCCTACCACTTCGTCTCTTACTAGACACGGTTCCTACCACTTCGTCTCTTACTAGACACGGTTCCTACCACTTCGTCTCTTACTAGACACGGTTCCTACCACTTCGTCTCTTACTAGACACGGTTCCTACCACTTCACCTCTTACTAGACACGGTTCCTACCACTTCGCCTCTTACTAGACACGGTTCCTACCACTTCACCTCTTACTAGACACGGTTCCTACCACTTCGCCTCTTACTAGACACGGTTCCTACCACTTCGTCTCTTACTAGACACGGTTCCTACCACTTCGCCTCTTACTAGACACGGTTCCTACCACTTCGCCTCTTACTAGACACGGTTCCTACCACTTCGCCTCTTACTAGACACGGTTCCTACCACTTCGTCTCTTACTAGACACGGTTCCTACCATTTCACCTCTTACTAGACACGGTTCCTACCACTTCGTCTCTTACTAGACACGGTTCCTACCACTTCGTCTCTTACTAGACACGGTTCCTACCACTTCGTCTCTTACTAGACACGGTTCCTACCACTTCGTCTCTTACTAGACACGGTTCCTACCACTTCGCCTCTTACTAGACACGGTTCCTACCACTTCGCCTCTTACTAGACACGGTTCCTACCACTTCGTCTCTTACTAGACACGGTTCCTACCACTTCGTCTCTTACTAGACACGGTTCCTACCACTTCGTCTCTTACTAGACAATGCATTGAAACTCATCACCATGCCAACAGTCCGGTGTGAACAGCGAGTAAAGCCACACAAAAAAACATGTTGTGCTGTCATTCATTCACTTGATATGAAATAGTGGGGCTGTTGCTGTGTTTTTGTAGTTTTTCAAAATTGGGACTTTATTAGTTAATTTTTATATTATATTATTCATATCCAGGTTGATGACAGGCCCAGTCCAGTTTCAGTGGAAGAGAGGATCTTTGGTGTTGATGACAGGCCCAGTCCAGTTTCAGTGGAAGAGAGAGTCAGAGAAGGCAAAGTTTGCCTTGATTATTTCAAGTTATAACTTCACCACACTGAGCCAGGTTACCCAGGTCACCACACTGAGCCAGGTCACCACACTGAGGCAGGTCACCACACTGAGCCAGGTCACCACACCGAGCCAGGTTACCACACTGAGCCAGGTCACCACATTGAGCCAGGTTACCACATTGAGCCAGGTCACCACACTGAGCCAGGTCACCACATTGAGCCAGGTCACCACACTGAGCCAGGTCACCACATTGAGCCAGGTCACCACACTGAGCCAGGTCACCACACTGAGCCAGGTCACCACACTGAGCCAGGTCACCACACTGAGCCAGGTTACACTGAACAGCTCAGAGCATACTAGCCCTCTTCCCTGGAGAGAGATAGAGGGGGATTTCCCCTCCTCCTCTCCCGTTCTATCATCCTCCCATCATTTCTCAGGGCCAATCCAAAATGGCTACTCTATCCATCCTCTGTCCCTCCATCTCCAATCCCTAACCATATGCTGTCCTCCTCCCCAGGCTGGGGATGGAGGGATGCCCTGTGTATCCATCATCTCTCCAGGGGGTGTGAAGAGATAGGGATTCCTCTCCCCCTCATGCATCCATCCTAGCCCCAACTTGCACTCCCTTTAACCTCCATCTATCCACCATCCATCCATCCATCCATCCATCCATCCATCCATCCATCCATCCATCCATCCATCCATCCTCCATCCATCCACCATCCATCCATCCCTCATCCATCCATCCATCCATCATCCATCCACCATCCATCCACCATCCATCCACCATCCATCCACCATCCATCTATCCACCATCCATCCATCCATCAATCTATCCCTCATCCATCCATCCATCCATCATCCACCATCCATCCATCTATCCACCACCCATCTATCCATCCATCATCCATCTACCCATCCATCCATCTATCCACCATCCACCATCCATCCATCCATCCACCATCCAGTAGGGTCAGGCGTGTTTATACCACACACAGGGCTAACCCTGCTGGAGAACAGGAACAGTTAAACGGGTGTGTGTTCATCTGTTCTGAGGTGATAAACAGGGTGACTGGGCGCTCTTAGCCTAGCTCACTGGGTTAAACATGTGTGTGACTGATCCCTCAGTAGCAGGCAGATGTGGAGTTCTATCAGCACTGACAAGTTGTGTGTGTAAGCAGACTAACACATTGGGATGAGCAATGAGTAATGAGCAATGAGTAATGAGCAATGAGTAATGACCAATGAGTAATGACCAATGACCAATGACCATTGAGTATTGAGTATTGAGAATTGAGAATTGACTAATAAACAATGACCATCGAGTATTGAGAAATGACCAATGACCAATGACCATTGAGTATTGAGTAATGAGTATTGAGTATTGAATAATGAGTATTGAGTATTGAGTATTGAGTAATGAGTATTGAGTATTGAATAATGAGTATTGAGTATTGAGTATTGCGTAATGAGTATTGAGTATTGAATAATGAGTATTGAGTATTGCACATAGCTGTTACTGTTACTGTCCCTAATTGAAGTCCTGCAGAAAGAAAACTATGATCAAGATGAGTCTAATCTTGTCCAAATGAGAGGTGTCTATCAGCTGCCAGAGGGCGACAGTGTGTCTTGTGTTCATACCGTATATGTCGACACCATCAGCAGTCACTCTACTGATGTGACAGTGTGTGTCCTCCCCTGGGTGACAGTGTGTGTTCTCCCCTGGGTGACAGTGTGTGTTCTCCCCTGGGTGACAGAGTGTGTTCTCCCCTGGGTGACAGAGTGTGTTCTCCCCTGGGTGACAGAGTGTGTTCTCCCCTGGGTGACAGTGTGTGTTCTCCCCTGGGTGAAAGTGTGTGTTCTCCCCTGGGTGACAGAGTGTGTTATCACCTGGGTGAAAGTGTGTGTTCTGCCCTGGGTGACAGAGTGTGTTCTCCCCTGGGTGACAGTGTGTTCTCCCCTGGGTGACAATGTGTGTTCTCCACTGGGTGAAAGTGTGTGTTCTCCCCTGGGTGACAGAGTGTGTTCTCCCCTGGGTGACAGAGTGTGTTCTCCCCTGGGTGACAGTGTTTGTTCTACCCTGGGTGACAGTGTGTGTTCTCCCCTGGGTGACAGTGTGTGTTCTCCCCTGGGTGACAGAGTGTGTTCTCCCCTGGGTGACAGTGTTTGTTCTACCCTGGGTGACAGTGTGTGTTCTCCCCTGGGTGACAGTGTGTGTTCTCCCCTGGGTGACAGAGTGTGTTCTCCCCTGGGTGACAGAGTGTGTTCTCCCCTGGGTGACAGTGTGTGTGAGCATGTGTGTGTGTGTTCTCACCTGTGTGGTCATGTGTGTGTAATAATTGCTGGTGTAGTGTGTACAGTATGTGCATGTGTGTGTCATTCCCACTTGTGTGATTCACTTGGTGGGTACTGGTGGTGTGTGTGTGTGTGTGTGTGTATCTGCATTCTCACCTGGGTGATGCGTGGGTGTGTACACTTGCTGTTGAGTCCATTGCGCTCCAGCCACTGGCTCTCAGGGTGGGGACAGTGCTGCTTGAGGGTGCAGCGGTTCTCCCCCTTACACCACACACAGCCAAACAGGGGGTCTGCCTTCAGACACAGGCCACAGCTACCCCTCTGGGCATCACACTTGTACAGGTGAACTGATGGGGGAAGAGGGGGGGGGGGGGGGGGGGGGAGTCACAGGGAGAGATCAGGTTAACAACACATCACACACATATACTTGATTTCAATCAGTCAATCAATCACATGCATTTATAAAGCCATTTGTACATCAGAAATTGTAACAAAGTGCTTTACAATCACAGTCAGCATTTTAGTATTTCCAGAACATGGACAGTATTTGAATCATATTGTGGGAAGCATCATTTGTTGATGCTGTATCTCTGTCCCTTGTTCTCTCTCTCAATCCCTCTCCCTCTCCCCCATCTCCCTCTCCCTCTCCCCCATCTCCCTCCCCCCCTCTCTCTCTCTTCCTCCCTCCCTTCCTCTCTCTCTGTCTCTCTCTCTTCCTCCCTCTCTCTTTTCCTATCTCTCGCTCTCTCCTTCTCTCTCTCATTTAGCTGCTGCGACCAGAAGCTTCTTGCCTCTGCTCATCCACTAGTTTAACATTTCATCTCCATGGAAACCGGACAGGTTTTTAATTGCCATTAGATGCTTGTGTGATTTGTCCATCAAATGATGCCTCCAGAGTAGCCTTCTCCACGGGTAGCTAATGGGAGAGAAGGAGGAGGAATTCATCTTTATCTCTCACTGTCTCTCTTTCTATATATCTCCCTCTCTCTCCCTGTCTCTCCCTCTCTCTCCTTGTCTCTCCCTCTCTCCCCCTGTCTCTCCCTCTCTCTCTCCCTGTCTCTCCATGGACACAAAATGTTTCTATACATCCATTCAAATGTGAACACAAATGTGAGCGCAAATAAATCTAATTGCAAAGCCAGCGAGGTGCAGTTAATCGTTGACATTAGTGATTCTATTTGTACTGTATGGGTTTAAACCAACTAGTACCATCATGCATGGTTTAGTCCTTGTACATATATAATATACAGTTGTAGTTGGAAGTTTACATACACATTAGACAAATACATTTAAACTCAGTTTTTCACAATTCCTGACATTTAATCCTAGTAAAAATTCCCTCTTAGATCAGTTAGGATCACCACTTTATTTGTGTCACGACTTCCACCGAAGGTCGGCGTCGCAGGTCTACTAGCCATCACGATCTCTTTTTCCTTTTCTGTTTGTTTTGTCTTTGGTTCTTTCACACCTGGTTTGATTTGCCTTAATTTCTGTGTGTATAATTTACCCTGTTGCCTGCCTAGGTTTGTGTGGGATTATTTATTGTGATGTTGCTCGGTTAGGTTGTGCCCATTTTTGTTTCACGCATTTATACTGAGTGTGTATAAATTTAGGAGCTTTGTTTGTTCCTCCTTTCGTGAGTAACGGGTTTATCTGTTGTCGAGGGCGTTTGATTTTTGTATTGTGCTTTACCTGTATTTGGTGGACTTGCCCATTAAAATTACGCATCTCGGACATCTCTGCTCTCCTGCGCCTGACTCCTTCACCTACCTCCTAACGCAATACTGTCACAATTTGAAGAATGTGAAATGTCAGAATAATAGTAGAGAGAATTATTTATTATTTGTTATTTCTTTCATCACATTCCCAGTGGGTCAGAAGTTTACAAAAACTCAGTTTAACTTGGGTCAAACGTTTCAGGTAGCCTTCCACAAGCTTCCTACAATAAGTTGGGTGAATTTTGGCCCATTCCTCCTGACAGAGCAGGTGTAACTGAGTCAGGTTTGTTGGCCTCCTTGCTCGCACAGGCCTTTCAGTTCTTGGCACAAATTTTCTATAGGATTGAGGTCAGGGCTTTGTGATGGCTACTCCAATACCTTGACTTTGTTGTCCTTAAGCCATTTTGCCACAACTTTGGAGTATGTTTGAGTTCATTGTCCATTTGGAAGACCCATTTGCGACCAAGCTTAAACTTCCAGACCGATGTCTTGAGATGTTACTTCAATATATCCACATAATTTTCCTTCCTCATGAAGCCATCTATTTTGTAAAGGGCACCAGTCCCTCCTGCAGAAAAGCACCCTCACAACATGATGCTGCCACCCCCGTGCTTCACGGTTGGGATGCTGTTCTTCGGCTTGCAAGCCTCCCCCTTTTTCCTCCAAACATAACGATGGTCATTATGGCCAAACAGTTCTATTTTTGTTTCATCAGACCAGAGGACATTGCTCCAAAAAGTACGATCTATTTTCCCATATGCAGTTGCAAACCGTAGTCTGGCTTTTTTATGACGGTGTTGAAGCAGTGGCTTCTTCCTTGCTGAGCGGCCTTTCAGGTTATGTCGATATAGGACTCGTTTTACTGTGGATATAGATACTTTTGTGCCTGTTTCCTCCAGCATCTTCACAAGGTCCTTTGCTGTTGTTCTGGGATTGATTTGCACTTTTCACACCAAAGTACGTTCATCTCTAGGAGACAGAGCGCGTCTCCTTCCTGAGTGGTATGACGGCTGCATGGTCCCATGGTGTTTATACTTGCGTACTATTGTTTGTACAGATGCACGTGGTACCTTCAGGCGTTTGGAAATTGCTCCCAAGGATGAACCAGACTTGTGGAGGTCTACCATTTCTTTCTCAGGTCTTGGCTAATTTCTTTTGATTTTCCCATGATGTCAAGCAAAGAGGCACTGAATTTGAAGGTAGGCCTTGCAACACATCCACAGGTACACCTCCAATTCACTCAAATTATGTACATTAGCCTTTCAGAAGCTTCTAAAGCAATGACATAATTTTCTGGAATTTTCCAAGCTGTTTGAAGGCACAGTAAACTTAGTGTATGTTTAGTGTATTGTGATACAGTGAATTATAAGTGAAATAATTTGTCTGTAAACAATTGTTGTAAAAATTACTTGTGTCACGCACAACGTAGATGTCCTAACCGACTTGCCAAAACTATAGTTTGTTAACAAGAAACTTGTGGAGTGGTTGAAAAACGAGTTTTAATGACTCCAACCTAAGTGTATGTAAACTTCCGACTTCAACTGTATATCTCTATTTTTTTTATCGTTTTGGTATTATTTTCACAAGTATGTGTTCAAATTTCACAACTCTTCGTACAAAACTCAAAACAGATCATCAAAAAGGCTGTTTGTTCAAAACGTAAGGTACATTTTCATTTGAATAAGTACAACACACAAAATCAGTAACTTTTTCACCAAACCTAATCAGTGTAGAAATACCTTTCATAGAAAGTAATTGCCGTTGACAATGCAATGCTCATTATACCTTTCATTTGATTATCTTCTCATTATTTTGTTTAAATACATTTGACCATCACTTAATCCAGCGTTTAATGGTTAATCACTTAACCGTTTGGTAAACCTATAGATTTAAACTGGTTTATCTACTATATATTGATTTTGAAAACAACAGAAAAAAATGTGTTTGTAAAGTATTGTCACGTTCCTGACCTGTTTTCTGTTGGTTTGTATGTGTTTAGTTGGTCAGGGCGTGAGTTGGGGTGGGTAGTCTATGTTATGTGTTTTCTATGTTGGGTTTAGGTGTTGCCTGATATGGTTCTCAATTAGAGGCAGGTGTTTGACGTTTCCTCTGATTGAGAACCATATTAAGGTAGGCTGTTCTCACTGTTTGTTGGTGGGTGATTGTTCCTGTGTCTGTGTATACCACACGGGACTGTTTCGTTTGTTCGTTCGTTTTAGGTAGTCTGTTCCTGTTTCGTGCGTTCTTCGTGTTCTTATGTAAGTTCGTTTGTTCAGGTCTGTCTACTTCGTTTATTGTTTTGTAGTTTGTTCAAGTGTTTTCGTGTTTCGTCTTTCATTTAATAAATTCGTTATGTATTCATCACCCGCTGCGCCTTGGTCCGCTCATTCACCACAAGACGAACGTTACAGAATCACTCACCAAACCCGGATCAAGCAGCGGGTTAACGGGCAGCAGCGACAGCAGCAGTGGTACAAGGAGGAATGGACATGGGAGGAAATTCTAGACGGAGAAGGACCCTGGGCAGAGCCAGAGGAGTGTCGCCGCCCCAAAGCGGAGCTGGAGGCAGCGAAAGCGGAGAGGCGGCATTATGAGGCGCTAGCAAGGCAGAGCGGCTGGAAGCCCGAGAGGCTCACCCAAAAATTTCTTGGGGGGGGGATAAAAGGGAGTGTAGCTGGGTCAAGTGGTAGACTTGAGCCAACTCCCCTTGCTTACCGTAAGGAGCCGGTCAGGGCGGTATTGGAGGTGAGCGACGCAGAGACAGTGAAGGAGTTAATGGGGAAATTAGAGGAGAGAGTTATGAGGGATGTACTGGTTTGGTGCATAAGGCACGACATCCGCCCGACTGAACGTGTCGGGGAGTTGATGTCACCGGGAACAGCTCTCCATACTCGTGCTGAGGTGCGTGCTAGCCGTCTGGTTAAGACAGTGCCTACACCACGCACCAAGCCTCCTGTGCGTCTCCAGAGTCCTGTGCGTCCTGTTACTGCTCCCCGCACTAGTCCTGAGATGCGCCCCAGCCCAGTACCACCAGTGCCTACACCACGCACCAGGCTTCCGGTGCGTCTTCAGACCCTGTTCCTCCTCCACGCACTCCCCCTGTGGTGCGTGTCTCCAGCCCAGTACCTCCAGTTCCGGCACCACGCACCAAGCCTCCAGTGCGTCTTCAGACCCTGTTCCTCCTCCACGCACTCTCCCTATGGTGCGTGTCTCCAGCCCAGTACCTCCAGTTCCGGCACCACGCACCAAGCCTCCTGTGCGTCTCCAGAGCCCTGTACGCACTGTTCCTTCTCCCCGCACTCGCCCTGAGGTGCGTGTCTCCAGTCCGGTACCACCAGTTCCGGCACCACGCACCAGGCCTATAGTGCGCTTCGAGAGTCCAGTGTGCCCTGTTCCTGCTCCCCGCACTAGCCTTGAGGTGCGTGTCTCCAGTCCGGTACCACCAGGCGCACCAGGCCTACTGTGCGCCTCAGCAGGTCAGAGTCGGCCGTCTGCCCAACGCCGCCTGCACTGCTCGTCTGTCCAGCGTCGTCTGAGCTGCCTGCCTGCCCAGCGCCGTCTGAACTGCCTGCACTGCTCGTCTGCTCAACGCCGCCTGCACTGCTCGTCTGCCCAGCGCCGTCTGAGCCATCTGTCTGCCCAGCGCCGTCTGAGCCATCTGTCTGCCCAGCGCCGTCTGAGCCATCTGTCTGCCCAGCGCCGTCTGAGCCATCTGTCTGCCCAGCGCCGTCTGAGCCATCCGTCTGCCCAGCGCCGTCTGAGCCATCCGTCTGCCCAGCGCCGTCTGAGCCATCCGTCTGCCCAGCGCCGTCTGAGCCATCCGTCTGCCACGAGCCATTAGAGCCGCCCGTCTGCCACGAGCCATTAGAGCCGTCCGTCAGTCAGGAGCCGCTAGAGCCGTCCGTCAGTCAGGAGCTGCCAGAGCCGCCAGCCAGTCAGGAGCTGCCAGAGCCGCCAGCCAGTCAGGAGCTGCCAGAGCCGCCAGCCAGTCAGGAGCTGCCAGAGCTGCCAGCCAGTCAGGAGCTGCCAGAGCCGCCAGCCAGTCAGGAGCTGCCAGAGCCGCCAGCCAGTCAGGAGCTGCCAGAGCCGCCAGCCAGTCATGAGCTGCCCTCCAGTCATGAGCTGCCCTCCAGTCATGAGCTGCCCTCCAGTCATGAGCTGCCCTACAGTCCGGAGCTGCCCTACAGTCCGGAGCTGCCCTACAGTCCAGAGCTGCCCTACAGTCCGGAGCTGCCACTCAGTCCGGAGCTGCCACTCAGTCCGGAGCTGCCAGTAGTCCAGAGTTGTCCCTCTGTCCTAAGCTACCTCTCTGTCCGGAGCGATCTCTCTGTCCTGAGCTACCTCTCTGTCCTCAACTACTTCTTTGTCCTGAGCTACCTCTTTGTCCTGAGCTACCTCTCTGTCCTGAGTTGTCTCCTCTATTTAGGAGGGGCCTTGGTGAAGGTTCCTGGACCATGGTCGGGGGCGAGGGTCGCCACTCAAGGGACGCTAAGGAGGGGGACAAAGACAATGGTGGAGTGGTGTCCTCGTCCTGCGCCGGAGCCGCCACCGCGGACAGATACCCACCCAGACCCTCCCCTTGAGTTTTAGGGGTGCGCCCGGAGTTCGCACCTTGAGGGGGGGGTTCTGTCACGTTCCTGACCTGTTTTCTGTTGGTTTGTATGTGTTTAGTTGGTCAGGGCGTGAGTTGGGGTGGGTAGTCTATGTTATGTGTTTTCTATGTTGGGTTTAGGTGTTGCCTGATATGGTTCTCAATTAGAGGCAGGTGTTTGACGTTTCCTCTGATTGAGAACCATATTAAGGTAGGCTGTTCTCACTGTTTGTTTGTGGGTGATTGTTCCTGTGTCTGTGTATACCACACGGGACTGTTTCGTTTGTTCGTTCGTTTTAGGTAGTCTGTTCCTGTTTCGTGCGTTCTTCGTGTTCTTATGTAAGTTCGTTTGTTCAGGTCTGTCTACTTCGTTTATTGTTTTGTAGTTTGTTCAAGTGTTTTCGTGTTTCGTCTTTCATTTAATAAATTCGTTATGTATTCATCACCCGCTGCGCCTTGGTCCGCTCATTCACCACAAGACGAACGTTACAAGTATAAACATCTAAAATACATGTATCATACATGATAACCATACATAATGACTAGACATAGTGATAACCACAATTGGTCACCATATAATAGGGTGTGTGTGAACACTTGATATTTCTTTCAACATGGAGCAGATAGACAGCAAGGGAGAAGAAGAAATCAAAGAGCTCGTGGACAAGGGGCCCGTCAGAGAGTTGGGCATGTGCCTCATCAAGGAGCTCGTGGACAAGGGGCCCGTCAGAGAGTTGGGCATGTGCCTCATCAAGGAGCTCGTGGACAAGGGGCCCGTCAGAGAGTTGGGCATGTGCCTCATCAAAGAGGTCAAAGAGGTGGACATCAGAGAGAGGGAGGCAGACGGCAGGGAACTGTTGTGTCTAATGAAGTCCGGACGACCGTTGTTGGCCATGTGGTAAACAGATGTCTTACCATGGCAGAGGTTGACAGCTTAGTTCACCCCAACCTGAAAAGATCAACTGTCAATTCTATCATGAGAACATTTTACCAAGAAAAGAGGTAAGTCTGCAGGATATGCACTATGCCTTACCATTACATTTACAGTCAATTACATATTGTTCCAGTATGATCTATTGACAGTAAACTCTGTTCTACTGTCAGACAGAAGACCCCATGGTGGTGGCCGTGTGTTGACCAACTAGCAGTAGTGGGCCGTGGTAGAAATGGTGAGGACCAGGAACTATATATGGCTGTCCGAAATAAAGCAGGCCATTGAGGAGAACGATGACACCTTTGCCAATGTGGCATCCATCAGCCAACCAATAAGCATTCGCCTTTTGAAGAGGCTCCAGGTATCTATGAAACACATTTACCTGGTGCCTTTGGAGAGGCTCCAGGTATCTATGAAACACATTTAGCTGGTGCCTTTTGAAGAGGCTCCGGGTATCTATGAAACACATTTACCTGGTGCCTTTTGAAGAGGCTCCAGGTATCTATGAAACACATTTACCTGGTGCCTTTTGAAGAGGCTCCAGGTATCTATGAAACACATTTACCTGGTGCCTTTTGAAGAGGCTCCAGGTATCTATGAAACACATTTACCTGGTGCCTTTGGAGAGGCTCCAGGTATCTATGAAACACATTTACCTGGTGCCTTTTGAAGAGGCTCCAGGTATCTATGAAACACATTTACCTGGTGCCTTTTGAAGAGGCTCCAGGTATCTATGAAACACATTTACCTGGTGCCTTTTGAAGAGGCTCCAGGTATCTATGAAACACATTTACCTGGTGCCCTTTGAAGAGGCTCCAGGTATCTATGAAACACATTTACCTGGTGCCCTTTGAAGAGGCTCCAGGTATCTATGAAACACATTTACCTGGTGCCTTTGGAGAGAAACAACGACTGGGTGAAACAACTGCGGGCCGAGTATGTTCAGGTACAGCACTATATACTGTATTACTGTTACTATTAATGTACATGCTACTTCACAATATCATATTGGAACTATAAAAATACTATAAAAATAACTAACCCAAATATATGTTTAGACGGTGATGGTGCTTAATGCTGCTGTGAACCATCACAAGTATATCTTTGTTGATGAAGCGGGCTTCAACCTGGCCAAAACTTGGCGCCATGAGCGGAACCTCATCGGCCAACGGGTGACCGTCCAAGTGCCTGGGCAACGTGGGCGAAACAACTCCATGTGCGCAGCTATCTCTGAAGATGGTGTGGAGGACGTAGGCAGTTACTAGGATCCTACCACGCTGCACACCTCATTGTGTTTCTCAATGAAATTGAAGGGGTCACCTATGTCATTGTGTGGGACAATGTCAGGTTCCAACATGCAGAGGTGGTTCAGGCAGGGTTTCGGGCCCATCCTCGATTCGTTACCCTATACCAGCCCCCATGCTCTCCTTTCAACCCTAATGAGGATATTTAGTTCCGCATGGAGGTGGGCGATCAACATCCCCATAAGCGTGCCACCCTCCTTCTGGCCATGGATGAGGCATGCAGATACATCAACGGAGACCAATGTCAGGCTTGGAATCACCAGCCCAATAGGTATTTCCCGCGGTGCATGAACAATGAGGACATTCACTGTGATGTGGATGAGAATTTATGGCCAAATGCTCAAAAGGGAAAGGGAACAGGACAGGCTTGATGCAAATTATTGCGTGCTAAACATTATGTTTAATTTTCATTCATTTAAGTTGTTTCATTTAATGTCTTACATGTGATTACAGACAGTACACCTGCAATTATATCGGAAAAATAACATGTTTTTTTGCATGAATGATTGTAGAGGATGTCTTCATTGATCACACCTTTGATTACACATTGAATTTATATTATGGAAATTATAGATTTTCGCTCAATTTTGTTGGGTAATATAAGTGTATTGCCTAATGTTAAAACTACTAAATTGAAAATATATAATTATGTTGTTTTGGTGATTAAACCAACGTTCTCATTACATTTGACAATAAACGTATATGTTGGTTGTGTGGTGAGATGTTTACAATCCAAATGAACGCACCCTGACAGGTTTTGAATGAACGACTGGCTGCCTTACACACGTGACCAGTTTAGAGTTTTGTACTAAGAGTTGTGAAAATAGAACCAAAGTGATAACAAAAGACTGTATTAACCATTACTAGATAGATAGATGGATAGATAGATAGATAGTCACTGTTAGTATAGCATATTGAGTATTCTCTTTTAGTGTATGCGAATGCGGTCTGTGGTAATATGCTGCTGGGCGGAGGGAGACAACTGACAGAGGAAGGTGTGAAGCTAACAAGCACCACAGAGAAAGGCGTGAAGCTAACAAGCACCACAGAGAAAGGCGTGATGCTAACAAGCACCACAGAGAAAGGTGTGAAGCTAACAAGCACCACAGAGAAAGGCGTGAAGCTAACAAGCACCACAGAGAAAGGTGTGAAGCTAACAAGCACCACAGAGAAAGGTGTGAAGCTAACAAGCACCACACAGAAAGGCGTGAAGCTAACAACCACCACAGATAATGGTGTGAAGCTAACAAGCACCACAGAGAAAGGTGTGAAGCTAACAAGCACCACAGAGAAAGGTGTGAAGCTAACAAGCACCACAGAGAATGGTGTGAAGCTAACAAGCACCACAGAGAAAGGCGTGAAGCTAACAAGCACCACAGAGAAAGGCGTGAAGCTAACAAGCACCACAGATAATGGTGTGAAGCTAACAAGCACCACAGATAATGGTGTGAAGCTAACAAGCACCACAGAGAATGGTGTGAGGCTAACAAACACCACAGAGAAAGGCGTGAAGCTAACAAGCACCACAGAGGAAGGTGTGAAGCTAACAAGCACCACAGAGAATGGTGTGAAGCTAACAAGCACCACAGATAAAGGCGTGAAGCTAACAAGCACCACAGATAATGGTGTGAAGCTAACAAGCACCACAGAGAAAGGCGTGATGCTAACAAGCACCACAGAGGAAGGTGTGAAGCTAACAAGCACCACAGAGGAAGGTGTGAAGCTAACAAGCACCACAGATAAAGGCGTGAAGCTAACAAGCACCACAAATAATGGTGTGAAGCTAACAAGCACCACAGAGAATGGTGTGAAGCTAACAAACACCACAGAGAAAGGCGCGAAGCTAACAAGCACCACAGAGAAAGGTGTGAAGCTAACAAGCACCGCAGAGAAAGGCGTGAAGCTAACAAGCACAACAGAGAAAGGCATGATGCTAACAAGCACCACAGAGGAAGGTGTGAAGCTAACAAGCACCACAGAGGAAGGTGTGAAGCTAACAAGCACCACAGAGAAAGGCGTGAAGCTAACAAGCACCACAGAGAAAGGCGTGAAGCTAACAAGCGCCACAGAGGAAGATGTGAAGCTAACAAGCACCACAGAGGAAGATGTAAAGCTAACAAGCACCACAGAGGAAGTTGTGAAGCTAACAAGCACCACAGAGGAAGTTGTGAAGCTAACAAGCACCACAGAGAAAGGCGTGACGCTAACAAGCACCACAGAGGAAGTTGTGAAGCTAACAAGCACCACAGAGGAAGTTGTGAAGCTAACAAGCACCACAGAGGAAGTTGTGAAGCTAACAAGCACCACAGAGCAAGGTGTGAAGCTAACAAGCACCACAGAGGAAGTTGTGAAGCTAACAAGCACCACAGAGGAAGTTGTGAAGCTAACATGCACCACAGAGGAAGGTGTGAAGCTAACAAGCACCACAGAGGAAGGTGTGAAGCTAACAAGCACCACAGAGGAAGTTGTGAAGCTAACAAGCACCACAGAGGAAGTTGTGAAGCTAACAAGCATCACAGAGAAAGGGAGACGAGAGAGAGAGGGAGGGAGAGAGAGAGAGGGAAAGAGAGAGGGAGGGAGAGAGAGAAACAGAGAGAGAGAGGAGAGAGAGGAATGAGAGATGGAGAGAGAGCGAGGGAGGAAAGAGATGTCGACTGGAGAGATGGAAAAAGGAAAGAGGACGTGGCGAGACGAGCGGTGTGAAGCTAACGAGGTGAACAGAAGGAGGGAAAAGGGAGGAAGAGAGAGAGCAGAGGGAAATTAGGTGTGAGAGATGGAGAATAAGGGAGAGAAAGGGAGATGAGAGAAGAGGCAAAGTTATAACCAGACGCCGCCGCCCACCGCAGCAAAGTAATGCCACTTCTGTGTCTGTGCCGGTGTCAGGGGGATGGATACCGCCGCAACTGCCCGCCTGTTGCCATGGAGACCGGTTACACAGGCAACGGCGGTGATCGGGTGGGGTGTGTGTGGATGTGTGTGTGTGGGTGTGAGGGGGGGGTTCCTGACCTTTATTGTCGGCGGGGTTGTCGATGCTGAAGTCTCCGTTCCAGATGACCGTCAGGTCCACAGGGAGGCTGCTCATCTCCATCCCATCATATGAGTACTGTTGTCGCCATGGGGACCCAGAGAGGGGGAGATAGGGGGGTGAGATGGAGAGAAAGGAGGAGAGAGAGAACGAGGAGAGAGAGAACGAGGAGCGAGAGTAAAGGGGAGAGAGAGAGAGAGCACCAGAGAGAGAGAGAGAGAGGGGGGGGGGGTAGAGGAAAAGGCATTTGAAGAGCAGAAGTACTGTAAACACTCAAGCCAGGTAGAGTACATCTTCACAGACAACTACGTATCAAAGCTAGTCAGAGTGTTTGAGACTCTCCCATTCAACAGTAGCATATCATATTAGCATATCATTCAGCATAGAAACCCTTTCATTGAGAGTCTTTCATTTCATACCAACCATTGTTCCAGAACGGAATGACACATAATAGTATTGCTGAGGGAAGCTGGAATTTAGAGAGGGCATTTAAACTCATCAAGGCTCTGTGCACATGTACAATGAGAGACATATCCTTGGGCATGGAGGACTGGTTCCAGACAGTGTACTGTAGGTACTAGCTCAATAGTACTGATTACTAGAAATGAGGAACCTGTATTGAGATTCTACAGTCACTGGCTCTCCAGACAGACCTGAGATAGAGTTGTGCATCTTCTCACTTTCACAAATAACTTCAAATATGTCTCTGACCAACTCTCTCGCTATCTCTCTCCGAATGATCCTCTTGACCGTAAGCAGTCAGGCTTCAAGACGGGTCACTCAAATGCGACTGCTCTTCTCTGTGTCATGGAGGCACTCCGCACTGCCAAAGCTGACTCTCTCCTCTGTCCTCATCCTCCTAGATGTATCCTCTGCCTTCGACACCGTGCACCATCAGATCCTCCTCTCCAGCCTCTCAGGGCTGGGTGTCTCAGGCTCTATCAGATCCTCCTCTCCAACCTCTCAGGGCTGGGCATCTCAGGCTCTATCAGATCCTCCTCTCCAGCCTCTCAGGGCTGGGTGTCTCAGGCTCTATCAGATCCTCCTCTCCAACCTCTCAGGGCTGGGCATCTCAGGCTCTATCAGATCCTCCTCTCCAGCCTCTCAGGGCTGGGTGTCTCAGGCTCTATCAGATCCTCCTCTCCAACCTCTCAGGGCTGGGTGTCTCAGGCTCTATCAGATCCTCCTCTCCAACCTCTCAGGGCTGGGCATCTCAGGCTCTATCAGATCCTCCTCTCCAGCCTCTCAGGGCTGGGTGTCTCAGGCTCTATCAGATCCTCCTCTCCAACCTCTCAGGGCTGGGCATCTCAGGCTCTATCAGATCCTCCTCTCCAGCCTCTCAGGGCTGGGAGTCTCAAGCTCTATCAGATCCTCCTCTCCAACCTCTCAGGGCTGGGCATCTCAGGCTCTATCAGATCCTCCTCTCCAACCTCTCAGGGCTGGGAGTCTCAAGCTCTGCACACTCTTGGATTGCATCCTAGTTGGCAGGCCGCTCCTACCAGGTGACGTGGAGAGGCTCTGCACCACATACTCTCACTACTGGTGTCCCATAGGGCATGGTTCTAGGCCCTCTCCTCTTCTCTCTATAGCCCAAGTCACTGGGCTCTGTCATATCCTCACATGGTCTCTTCTATCATTGCTATGCGGATGACACTCAACTACTTTTCTCCTTCCCCCCCTTCTTCACCCAGGTGGTGACACGCATCTCTGCGTGCCTGGTAGATATCTCAGCTTGGATGTCGGCCCACCACTTCAAGCTCAACCTCAACAAGACAGAGCTGCTCTTCATCCCACGGAAGGCCTCTCCGCTCCAAGACTTCTCCATCACGGTTGACAACTCCACGGTGTCCCCCTCCCAGAGTGCAAATAACCTTGGCATGACCCTGGACAACACCCTGTCATTCACTGCAAACAACAAAGCAGTGACTCGCTCCTGCAGGTCGTGCTCCTCAACATCCGTAGAGTACGAGCCTACCTCACAGAGTTTGAGTCATCTCCCGTCTGGACTACCGCAACTGTTGGCTGGGCTCCCCGCTTGTGCCATCAAACCCCTGCAATTTATCCAGAATACTGCAGCCTGCCTGGTGTTCAACCTTCCCATGTTCTCCCACGTCACCCCACTTCTCTGCACACTCCACTGGCTTCCAGTCGAAGCTCACATCCACTACAAGACCAGCAGCAAGAGGAACTGCCCCTCCCTGCCGAAATATATATATTTTGTGAACTAACACTCGCACTTGACTTTGCTTATAGCTACTGTGATACACTACATGACTGAAAGTATGTGGACATCTGCTCGTCGAACATCTCATTCCAAAATCATGGACATTCATATGGAGTTGGTCCCTCCTTTACTGCTATAACAGCCTCCACTCTTCTGGGAAGGCTTTCCACTAGATGTTGGAACATTGCTGCGGGGACTTGCTTCCATTCAGCCACAAGAACATTAGTGAAGTCGGGCACTGATGTTGGGCGAGTAGGCCTGGCTAGCAGTCGGCGTTCCAATTCATCTCAAAGGTGTTCGATGGGATTGAAGTCAGGGCTCTGTGCAGGCTAGTCAAATTCTTCCACAGCGATGTCGACAAACCATTTCCGAATGGACCTCACTTTGTGCACGGGAGCATTGTCATGCTGAAACAGGAAAGGGCCTTCCCCAAACTGTTGCCACAAAGTTGGAAGCACAAACTCGTCTAGAATGTCATTGTATGTTGTAGCATTAAGATTTCCCTTCACTGGAACTAAAACAGCCCCAGACCATTATTCCTCCTCCACCAAACTTTACAGTTGGCACTATGCCTTCGGACAGGTAGCGTTCTCCTGGCATCCACCAAATCTATATTAATCCATCGGACTGGCAGATGGTGAAGTGTGATTCATGCTCGGCCATGGAAACCCATTTCATGAAGCTCCCGATGAACAATTCTTGTGCTGACGTTGCTTCCAGAGTCAGTTTGGAACTCGGGAGTGAGTGTTGCAACTGAGGACAGACGATTTTTACTCGCTACGCATTTCAGCACTCGGCAGTCCCGTTCTGTGAGCTTGTGTGGCCTACCACTTTGTGGCTGAGCTGTTGTTGCTCCTAGACGTTTCCACTTTACAATAACAACACAGCAACTGATTTGTTGGAAAGGTGGCATCCTATGATGGTGCCACGTTGAAAGTCACTGAGCTCTTCAGTAAGGCCATTCTACTGCCAATGTTTGTCTATGGAAATGGCATGGTTGTGTGCTCGATTTTATATGAAATAGCCAAATTCCCTAGTTTGAAGGGGTGTCCACATACTTTTGTATATTTAGTGCATGTGGTTGTACCACCTAGCTATCTTAAGATGAATGCACTAACTTTATGTCGCTTAGTGACTAAAAGATCAATGTAAATATCAAATACATTCCTTCCAACATGCTTTATATCCACAATTTCCATTCATTGTGTACACCTAAACACACATACACAAACTTCCCTATTCATCCCGTTGAATAAGGGAGTCTGACAACTTTACACCCCCCCCAACACACCATCACCCCCTATACTCACCGAGGTATTCTGGCACTGAACACAGCTGCTGTTGAAGCGGAGCGCGGGCACCCGCTGCTCCACGCCCTGGATGGTGAGCAGACACTCATAGCCCCTCTGTCCTGACTGTGGCTGGGGAAGGTTCTTGGCCCGCAGGGTGATGGGCTTCACCACGTTGACCGGCACCAGGATGCCCTCGGTGGGCAGCAGCTGGGGACACTCCTGTAAAAGCCACAGGGAGAGCTGGTCAGGAGGACCAAAACGACAGGAGCCAGACGTCAACAGTGTGTTACTCCCAATACACACTTGTTTCACACTGTGGATTTGGCATAGTTTACTTTACTCGTGGTTGTCAAGAGAGAAAACGTCAAAAAGAAGTATTGACTATGTTATGATATTTTGGGTTTTACTTTGAGGTCAACATCATACCGTATCGGCCATTCTAGGACAATAGTGAACCTACGTCCGAGTAGGGTTCAACCCTGTAAAAATCACCCTACAGGCCCAAGTCACTCCTCACATCCACATGGTTAATACAGATACCATATCTAACTGTGAAACAACATTATAAATGGTAGAAATTATGAATGTGTTTTGGCGACTATGGTTGGGTTTGGTTGGGTAGTTATCTCTGGTAGAGTTAGTGTTGGTTACCTCTAGTGGTTGGGTAGTTATATCTGGTAGAGGTAGTGTTGGTTACCTCTAGTGGTTGGGTAGTTATATCTGGTAGAGGTAGTGTTGGTTGTCTCTAGTGGTTGGGTAGTTATATCTGGTAGAGTTAGTGTTGGTTGTCTCTAGTGGTTGGGTAGTTAAATCTGGTAGAGTTAGTGTTGGTTGTCTCTAGTGGTTGGGTAGTTATATCTGGTAGAGGTAGTGTTGGTTACCTCTAGTGGTTGGGTAGTTATATCTGGCAGAGTTAGTGTTGGTTACCTCTAGTGGTTGGGTAGTTATATCTGGTAGAGGTAGTGTTGGTTGTCTCTAGTGGTTGGGTAGTTATATCTGGTAGAGGTAGTGTTGGTTACCTCTAGTGGTTGGGTAGTTATATCTGGTAGAGGTAGTGTTGGTTACCTCTAGTGGTTGGGTAGTTATATCTGGTAGAGTTAGTGTTGGTTACCTCTAGTGGTTGGTTAGTTATATCTGGTAGAGTTAGTGGTGGTTGTCTCTAGTGGTTGGGTAGTTATATCTGGTAGAGTTAGTGTTGGTTACCTCTAGTGGTTGGGTAGTTATATCTGGTAGAGTTAGTGTTGGTTGTCTCTAGTGGTTGGGTAGTTATATCTGGTAGAGTTAGTGTTGGTTGTCTCTAGTGGTTGGGTAGTTATATCTGGTAGAGGTAGTGTTGGTTGTCTCTAGTGGTTGGGTAGTTATATCTGGTAGAGTTAGTGTTGGTTGTCTCTAGTGGTTGGGTAGTTATATCTGGTAGAGGTAGTGTTGGTTGTCTCTAGTGGTTGGGTAGTTATATCTGGTAGAGGTAGTGTTGGTTGTCTCTAGTGGTTGGGTAGTTATATCTGGTAGAGGTAGTGTTGGTTGTCTCTAGTGGTTGGTTAGTTATATCTGGTAGAGTTCGTGTTGGTTGTCTCTAGTGGTTGGGTAGTTATATCTGGTAGAGTTAGTGTTGGTTACCTCTAGTGGTTGGGTAGTTATATCTGGTAGAGTTAGTGTTGGTTACCTCTAGTGGTTGGGTAGTTATATCTGGTAGAGTTAGTGTTGGTTGTCTCTAGTGGTTGGGTAGTTATATCTGGTAGAGTTAGTGTTGGTTACCTCTAGTGGTTGGGTAGTTATATCTGGTAGAGTTAGAGTTGGTTACCTCTAGTGGTTGGGTAGTTATATCTGGTAGAGGTAGTGTTGGTTGTCTCTAGTGGTTGGTTAGTTATATCTGGTAGAGTTCGTGTTGGTTGTCTCTAGTGGTTGGGTAGTTATATTTGGTAGAGTTAGTGTTGGTTACCTCTAGTGGTTGGGTAGTTATATCTGGTAGAGTTAGTGTTGGTTACCTCTAGTGGTTGGGTAGTTATATCTGGTAGAGTTAGTGTTGGTTGTCTCTAGTGGTTGGGTAGTTATATCTGGTAGAGTTAGTGTTGGTTACCTCTAGTGGTTGGGTAGTTATATCTGGTAGAGGTAGTGTTGGTTGTCTCTAGTGGTTGGGTAGTTATATCTGGTAGAGTTAGTGTTGGTTGTCTCTAGCGGTTGGGTAGTTATATCTGGTAGAGTTAGTGTTGGTTACCTCTAGTGGTTGGGTAGTTATATCTGGTAGAGGTAGTGTTGGTTGTCTCTAGTGGTTGGGTAGTTATATCTGGTAGAGTTAGTGTTGGTTACCTCTAGTGGTTGGGTAGTTATATCTGGTAGAGTTAGTGTTGGTTACCTCTAGTGGTTGGGTAGTTATATCTGGTAGAGTTAATGTTGGTTACCTCTATTGGTTGGGTAGTTATATCTGGTAGAGGTAGTGTTGGTTACCTCTAGTGGTTGGGTAGTTATATCTGGTAGAGTTATTGTTGGTTACCTCTATTGGTTGGGTAGTTATATCTGGTAGAGGTAGTGTTGGTTACCTCTAGTGGTTGGGTAGTTATATCTGGTAGAGTTAGTGTTGGTTGTCTCTAGTGGTTGGGTAGTTATATCTGGTAGAGTTAGTGTTGGTTGTCTCTAGTGGTTGGGTAGTTATATCTGGTAAAGTTAGTGTTGGTTACCTCTAGTGGTTGGGTAGTTATATCTGGTAGAGTTAGTGTTGGTTGTCTCTAGTGGTTGGGTAGTTATATCTGGTAGAGTTAGTGTTGGTTACCTCTAGTGGTTGGGTAGTTATATCTGGTAGAGTTAGTGGTGGTTGTCTCTAGTGGTTGGGTAGTTATATCTGGTAGAGTTAGTGTTGGTTACCTCTAGTGGTTGGGTAGTTATATCTGGTAGAGTTAGTGTTGGTTGTCTCTAGTGGTTGGGTAGTTATATCTGGTAGAGTTAGTGTTGGTTGTCTCTAGTTAGTTATATCTGGTAGAGTTAGTGTTGGTTACCTCTAGTGGTTGGGTAGTTATATCTGGTAGAGTTAGTGTTGGTTGTCTCTAGTGGCTGGGTAGTTATATCTGGTAGAGGTAGTGTTGGTTACCTCTAGTGGTTGGGTAGTTATATCTGGTAGAGTTCGTGTTGGTTACCTCTAGTGGTTGGGTAGTTATATCTGGTAGAGGTAGTGTTGGTTACCTCTAGTTGTTGGGTAGTTATATCTGGTAGAGTTAGTGTTGGTTACCTCTAGTGGTTGGGTAGTTATATCTGGTAGAGTTAGTGTTGGTTACCTCTAGTGGTTGGGTAGTTATATCTGGTAGAGTTAGTGTTGGTTACCTCTAGTGGTTGGGTAGTTATATCTGGTAGAGTTAGTGTTGGTTACCTCTAGTGGTTGGGTAGTTATATCTGGTAGAGTTAGTGTTGGTTACCTCTAGTGGTTGGGTAGTTATATCTGGTAGAGTTAGTGTTGGTTACCTCTAGTGGTTGGGTAGTTATATCTGGTAGAGTTAGTGGTGGTTGTCTCTAGTGGTTGGGTAGTTATATCTGGTAGAGTTAGTGTTGGTTACCTCTAGTGGTTGGGTAGTTATATATGGTAGAGTTAGTGTTGGTTGTCTCTAGTGGTTGGGTAGTTATATCTGGTAGAGTTAGTGTTGGTTGTCTCTAGTTAGTTATATCTGGTAGAGTTAGTGTTGGTTACCTCTAGTGGTTGGGTAGTTATATCTGGTAGAGTTAGTGTTGGTTACCTCTAGTGGCTGGGTAGTTATATCTGGTAGAGGTAGTGTTGGTTACCTCTAGTGGTTGGGTAGTTATATCTGGTAGAGTTCGTGTTGGTTACCTCTAGTGGTTGGGTAGTTATATCTGGTAGAGGTAGTGTTGGTTACCTCTAGTTGTTGGGTAGTTATATCTGGTAGAGTTAGTGTTGGTTACCTCTAGTGGTTGGGTAGTTATATCTGGTAGAGTTAGTGTTGGTTACCTCTAGTGGTTGGGTAGTTATATCTGGTAGAGTTAGTGTTGGTTACCTCTAGTGGTTGGGTAGTTATATCTGGTAGAGTTAGTGTTGGTTACCTCTAGTGGCTGGGTAGTTATATCTGGTAGAGTTAGTGTTGGTTACCTCTAGTGGTTGGGTAGTTATATCTGGTAGAGTTAGTGTTGGTTGTCTCTAGTGGTTGGGTAGTTATATCTGGTAGAGTTAGTGTTGGTTGTCTCTAGTGGTTGGGTAGTTATATCTGGTAGAGTTAGTGTTGGTTGTCTCTAGTGGCTGGGTAGTTATATCTGGTAGAGTTAGTGTTGGTTACCTCTAGTGGTTGGGTAGTTATATCTGGTAGAGTTAGTGTTGGTTACCTCTAGTGGTTGGGTAGGTATATCTGGTAGAGGTAGTGTTGGTTGTCTCTATAGCCCTTAACAAGGTTTGAAGGGTATGTGAGTTGGAGTGGGCCAATCATACCAACGATAGGACATCGATAGGAGGTGAAGAGAGCAGTGCATTATTATTATACTGTGTCAGTGACATGATAGAAATAGGGCCATGTGTTTCCATTTACACAACAACAGAGGTTCAATGAAAGCTGATTCTGCTTTGATGAGAAAAGAGAAAGAGAGATAGAAAGAGAGAGAGGCAGAGAGAGAGAGAGAGAGAGAGAGAGAGAGAGATAGAAAGAGAGAGAGAGATAGAAAGAGAGAGAGAGAGAGAGATAGAAAGAGAGAGAGAGAGAGAGAGAGAGAGAGAGAGAGAGAGAGAAAGAGAGAGTAAAGGAGAGAGAGAGAGAAAGAGAGAGGCAGAGTGAGAGAGAGAGAGAGTAAAGGAGAGAGAGATAGAAAGAGAGAGAGGCAGAGTGAGAGAGAGAGAGAGAGAGAGAGAGGCAGAGAGAGAGAGAGAGGCAGAGTGAGAGAGCGTGTTCGGCTCACTTGGCAATTGGATGTCTAAAATTAACATCCCATCAACTCAGGTGAATGGCTGAGTAAAAATAGTCACCTATGACACGGTTGCTGATGGAGATGAGAGGAGAGAATGGAGACAGAGAGACAGACAGTGCTGATGAAGTTCTGTGTCTGTGTGTTGATGGGTAGAGTCTACAGTCCTGATGAAGTTCTGTGTCTGTGTTGATGGGTAGAGTCTACAGTACTGATGAAGTTCTGTGTCTGTGTTGATGGGTAGAGTCTACAGTACTGATGCAGTTCTGTGTCTGTGTTGATGGGTAGAGTCAACAGTCCTGATGAAGTTCTGTGTCTGTGTGTCGATGGGTAGAGTCTACAGTGCTGATGAAGTTCTGTGTCTGTGTGTTGATGGGTAGAGTCTACAGTGCTGATGCAGTTCTGTGTCTGTGTGTTGATGGATAGAGTCTACAGTACTGATGCAGTTCTGTGTCTGTGTGTTGATGGGTAGAGTCTACAGTCCTGATGAAGTTCTGTGTCTGTGTGTTGATGGGTAGAGTCTACAGTGCTGATGAAGTTCTGTGTCTGTGTGTTGATGGGTAGAGTCTACAGTACTGATGAAGTTCTGTGTCTGTGTTGATGGGTAGAGTCTACAGTGCTGATGAAGTTCTGTGTCTGTGTTGATGGGTAGAGTCTACAGTACTGATGAAGTTCTGTGTCTGTGTTGATGGATAGAGTCTACAGTACTGATGAAGTTCTGTGTCTGTGTTGATGGGTAGAGTCTACAGTGCTGATGAAGTTCTGTGTCTGTGTTGATGGGTAGAGTCTACAGTGCTGATGAAGTTCTGTGTCTGTGTTGATGGGTAGAGTCTACAGTACTGATGAAGTTCTGTGTCTGTGTGTTGATGGGTAGAGTCTACAGTGCTGATGAAGTTCTGTGTCTGTGTGTTGATGGGTAGAGTCTACAGTGCTGATGAAGTTCTGTGTCTGTGTGTTGATGGGTAGAGTCTACAGTGCTGATGCAGTTCTGTGTCTGTGTGTTGATGGGTAGAGTCTACAGTGCTGATGAAGTTCTGTGTCTGTGTGTTGATGGGTAGAGTCTACAGTACTGATGAAGTTCTGTGTCTGTGTGTTGATGGGTAGAGTCTACAGTACTGATGAAGTTCTGTGTCTGTGTGTTGATGGGTAGAGTCTACAGTGCTGATGAAGTTCTGTTCCTGTGTGTCGATGGGTAGAGTCTACAGTACTGATGAAGTTCTGTGTCTGTGTGTTGATGGGTAGAGTCTACAGTGCTGATGAAGTTCTGTGTCTGTGTGTTGATGGGTAGAGTCTACAGTACTGATGAAGTTCTGTGTCTGTGTGTTGATGGGTAGAGTCTACAGTACTGATGAAGTTCTGTTTCTGTGTTGATGGGTAGAGTCTACAGTACTGATGCAGTTCTGTGTCTGTGTGTTGATGGGTAGAGTTTACAGTGCTGATGAAGTTCTGTGTCTGTGTGTTGATGGGTAGAGTCTACAGTACTGATGAAGTTCTGTTTCTGTGTTGATGGGTAGAGTCTACAGTACTGATGCAGTTCTGTGTCTGTGTGTTGATGGGTAGAGTCTACAGTACTGATGCAGTTCTGTGTCTGTGTGTTGATGGGTAGAGTCTACAGTACTGATGAAGTTCTGTGTCTGAGTTGATGGGTAGAGTCTACAGTACTGATGCAGTTCTGTGTCTGTGTGTTGATGGGTAGAGTCTACAGTACTGATGCAGTTCTGTGTCTGTGTGTTGATGGGTAGAGTCTACAGTACTGATGAAGTTCTGTTTCTGTGTTGATGGGTAGAGTCTACAGTACTGATGCAGTTCTGTGTCTGTGTGTTGATGGGTAGAGTCTACAGTACTGATGAAGTTCTGTGTCTGTGTGTTGATGGGTAGAGTCTACAGTACTGATGAAGTTCTGTTTCTGTGTTGATGGGTAGAGTCTACAGTACTGATGCAGTTCTGTGTCTGTGTGTTGATGGGTAGAGTTTACAGTGCTGATGAAGGTCTGTGTCTGTGTTGATGGGTAGAGTCTACAGTACTGATGCAGTTCTGTGTCTGTGTGTTGATGGGTAGAGTCTACAGTACTGATGAAGTTCTGTGTCTGTGTGTTGATGGGTAGAGTCTACAGTGCTGATGCAGTTCTGTGTCTGTGTTGATGGGTAGAGTCTACAGTACTGATGAAGTTCTGTGTCTGTGTTGATGGGTAGAGTCTACAGTGCTGATGAAGTTCTGTGTCTGTGTGTTGATGGGTAGAGTCTACAGTGCTGATGAAGTTCTGTGTCTGTGTTGATGGGTAGAGTCTACAGTGCTGATGAAGTTCTGTGTCTGTGTGTTGATGGGTAGAGTCTACAGTCCTGATGAAGTTCTGTGTCTGTGTTGATGGGTAGAGTCTACAGTGCTGATGAAGTTCTGTGTCTGTGTTGATGGGTAGAGTCTACAGTGCTGATGAAGTTCTGTGTTGATGGGTAGACTCTACAGTACTGATGCAGTTCTGTGTCTGTGTGTTGATGGGTAGAGTCTACAGTGCTGATGAAGTTCTGTGTCTGTGTTGATGGGTAGAGTCTACAGTGCTGATGAAGTTCTGTGTCTGTGTTGATGGGTAGAGTCTACAGTCCTGATGAAGTTCTGTGTCTGTGTTGATGGGTAGAGTCTACAGTGCTGATGAAGTTCTGTGTTGATGGGTAGAGTCTACAGTACTGATGCAGTTCTGTGTCTGTGTGTTGATGGGTAGAGTCTACAGTGCTGATGAAGTTCTGTGTTGATGGGTAGAGTCTACAGTACTGATGCAGTTCTGTGTCTGTGTGTTGATGGGTAGAGTCTACAGTGCTGATGAAGTTCTGTGTCTGTGTGTTGATGGGTAGAGTCTACAGTGCTGATGAAGTTCTGTGTCTGTGTTGATGGGTAGAGTCTACAGTGCTGATGAAGTTCTGTGTCTGTGTGTTGATGGGTAGAGTCTACAGTGCTGATGAAGTTCTGTGTCTGTGTTGATGGGTAGAGTCTACAGTGCTGATGAAGTTCTGTGTCTGTGTGTTGATGGGTAGAGTCTACAGTGCTGATGAAGTTCTGTGTCTGTGTTGATGGGTAGAGTCTACAGTGCTGATGAAGTTCTGTGTCTGTGTTGATGGGTAGAGTCTACAGTGCTGATGAAGTTCTGTGTCTGTGTGTTGATGGGTAGAGTCTACAGTGCTGATGAAGTTCTGTGTCTGTGTTGATGGGTAGAGTCTACAGTGCTGATGAAGTTCTGTGTCTGTGTGTTGATGGGTAGAGTCTACAGTCCTGATGAAGTTCTGTGTCTGTGTTGATGGGTAGAGTCTACAGTGCTGATGAAGTTCTGTGTCTGTGTTGATGGGTAGAGTCTACAGTGCTGATGAAGTTCTGTGTTGATGGGTAGACTCTACAGTACTGATGCAGTTCTGTGTCTGTGTGTTGATGGGTAGAGTCTACAGTGCTGATGAAGTTCTGTGTCTGTGTTGATGGGTAGAGTCTACAGTGCTGATGAAGTTCTGTGTCTGTGTTGATGGGTAGAGTCTACAGTCCTGATGAAGTTCTGTGTCTGTGTTGATGGGTAGAGTCTACAGTGCTGATGAAGTTCTGTGTTGATGGGTAGAGTCTACAGTACTGATGCAGTTCTGTGTCTGTGTGTTGATGGGTAGAGTCTACAGTGCTGATGAAGTTCTGTGTTGATGGGTAGAGTCTACAGTACTGATGCAGTTCTGTGTCTGTGTGTTGATGGGTAGAGTCTACAGTGCTGATGAAGTTCTGTGTTGATGGGTAGAGTCTACAGTGCTGATGAAGTTCTGTGTCTGTGTGTTAATGGGTAGAGTCTACAGTGCTGATGAAGTTCTGTGTCTGTGTTGATGGGTAGAGTCTACAGTCCTGATGAAGTTCTGTGTCTGTGTGTTGATGGGTAGAGTCTACAGTACTGATGAAGTTCTGTGTCTGTGTTGATGGGTAGAGTCTACAGTCCTGATGAAGTTCTGTGTCTGTGTTGATGGGTAGAGTCTACAGTGCTGATGAAGTTCTGTGTCTGTGTTGATGGGTAGAGTCTACAGTCCTGATGAAGTTCTGTGTCTGTGTTGATGGGTAGAGTCTACAGTGCTGATGAAGTTCTGTGTCTGTGTGTTGATGGGTAGAGTCTACAGTACTGATGAAGTTCTGTGTCTGTGTGTTGATGGGTAGAGTCTACAGTCCTGATGAAGTTCTGTGTCTGTGTGTTGATGGGTAGAGTCTACAGTGCTGATGAAGTTCTGTGTCTGTGTTGATGGGTAGAGTCTACAGTACTGATGAAGTTCTGTGTCTGTGTGTTGATGGGTAGAGTCTACAGTGCTGATGAAGTTCTGTGTCTGTGTGTTGATGGGTAGAGTCTACAGTACTGATGAAGTTCTGTGTCTGTGTGTTGATGGGTAGAGTCTACAGTACTGATGAAGTTCTGTGTCTGTGTGTTGATGGGTAGAGTCTACAGTGCTGATGCAGTTCTGTGTCTGTGTGTTGATGGGTAGAGTCTACAGTCCTGATGAAGTTCTGTGTCTGTGTGTTGATGGGTAGAGTCTACAGTCCTGATGAAGTTCTGTGTCTGTGTGTTGATGGGTAGAGTCTACAGTCCTGATGAAGTTCTGTTTCTGTGTGTTGATGGGTAGAGTCTACAGTGCTGATGAAGTTCTGTGTCTGTGTTGATGGGTAGAGTCTACAGTACTGATGAAGTTCTGTGTCTGTGTGTTGATGGGTAGAGTCTACAGTGCTGATGAAGTTCTGTGTCTGTGTGTTGATGGGTAGAGTCTACAGTACTGATGAAGTTCTGTGTCTGTGTGTTGATGGGTAGAGTCTACAGTACTGATGAAGTTCTGTGTCTGTGTGTTGATGGGCAGAGTCTACAGTGCTGATGCAGTTCTGTGTCTGTGTGTTGATGGGTAGAGTCTACAGTCCTGATGAAGTTCTGTGTCTGTGTGTTGATGGGTAGAGTCTACAGTCCTGATGAAGTTCTGTGTCTGTGTGTTGATGGGTAGAGTCTACAGTGCTGATGAAGTTCTGTGTCTGTGTGTTGATGGGTAGAGTCTACAGTCCTGATGAAGTTCTGTGTCTGTGTGTTGATGGGTAGAGTCTACAGTGCTGATGAAGTTCTGTGTCTGTGTGTTGATGGGTAGAGTCTACAGTCCTGATGAAGTTCTGTGTCTGTGTGTTGATGGATAGAGTCTACAGTACTGATGAAGTTCTGTGTCTGTGTGTTGATGGGTAGAGTCTACAGTCCTGATGAAGTTCTGTGTCTGTGTGTTGATGGGTAGAGTCTACAGTGCTGATGAAGTTCTGTGTCTGTGTTGATGGGTAGAGTCTACAGTACTGATGAAGTTCTGTGTCTGTGTGTTGATGGGTATAGTCTACAGTGCTGATGAAGTTCTGTGTCTGTGTGTTGATGGGTAGAGTCTACAGTACTGATGAAGTTCTGTGTCTGTGTGTTGATGGGTAGAGTCTACAGTACTGATGAAGTTCTGTGTCTGTGTGTTGATGGGTAGAGTCTACAGTGCTGATGCAGTTCTGTGTCTGTGTGTTGATGGGTAGAGTCTACAGTCCTGATGAAGTTCTGTGTCTGTGTGTTGATGGGTAGAGTCTACAGTCCTGATGAAGTTCTGTGTCTGTGTGTTGATGGGTAGAGTCTACAGTCCTGATGAAGTTCTGTTTCTGTGTGTT
>NC_052344.1:8502054-8505067 GCF_016432855.1 Salvelinus namaycush
TCACAACAAATCACACCACAACACACACACAATCACACCTCACCACAAATCACACCACACCACAAATCACACCACACCACAAATCACACCACACCACAAATCACACCACACCACAAATCACACCACACCACAAATCACACCACACCACAAATCACACCACAGTCTAAAGCTAAAGTAGCTCTCAGAAAGCCCTAAACACACACACACACCCACACCCACACCCACACACACACACACACACCCACACACACACACACACACACACACACACACACACACACACACACACACACACACACACACACAGTAACCGCTGCCTTAGAATACTATTACACAAAGTGATAAACGTCACTAATCACAGGCATACAACATCTCTGGCATCATCTGTCATTCTGACAAGAGCAATGCAAATGGCAGACTTAGAATTTTAGATTTCACTCTGTGCTCAGCCTCCCCCCCCCCTCCCTAACCCGCCTTTCAAGAACACCATCCACATATTTCACTTCCAGCTGCACCCTATAGAACCTACACACACATACTAGACCAAAAAAAACCTCTTCTTCTTTACAGTTAACCATAAAAGCGGTGTTGTCATCGCTGTAATCACACCCCCCCCCCCCCCCCCCACACACACTCCTCTTGTTTCTCTCTGAGGGTCCGGCCTGGTGTGACCCCCCCCCCCCCCCTTTTTGTTTCTCTCTGAGGGTCCGGCCTGGCGTGACCCCCCCCCCCCCCCCACTCCTCTTGTTTCTCTCTGAGGGCAGTAAATCCCCAGGAGGGAGCATGTCATCACCTCAATAACCCCCCTCCCCCCACCAACACCAACACCCATCACTCAAGGTGTACTCGAGGCCAAGTGCCTCTCAGTGGGCTTGATGACGCCTGTCATATATCCCGGCCTGGATCCCAGCCTCAGATTTATAACGCCATTAAGCTGATAGAATGTGTCTGTGTTTATTCCTCCCTCCCCCGCTCCTAGTGATAATAATGATGAGGACAACAATAAACTGCCCCCCACCCTCTCCGCTGCTTGTCTCCCACACTTACAGCTACACACACCCACACACTTAGATACATCACACACACACACACACACACACAAACCACACACACACACACACACACACACCACACACACACACACACACACACACACACACACACACACACACACACACACACACACACACACACACACACACACACACACACACACACACACACACACACACACACACACCGTGACTTTCCCATCAATCAATCAGACACTCCCTGACATAGCTACATTTCCCACCGAACAGCAGCGCACCTGGGAAGCAATGCTCTCTTCTTATGAAGACACTGTGTTGTCATCACACTGTATCTCAGTGTTCAGTAAAAATCCTCTCTGTCATTCTCTTGCTCTCTCGCGCTCTCTTTCTCTCTCTCTCTCCCTCCCCCTTCTCTCTGTCTCTCTCCCCCTCTTTCCTCCCTCTCTCTACTGAGAGATTTCTAATCCCTGGGACCCACTTAGAATGGATAATTAGCAGCATGGGTGAGTTGTAGAGGATAGAGAGAGAGAGAATGACAGAGGGAGAGAGCAGGACACAGAGTGAGAAAAGGCGTGGAGTAGAATGTGGAAGCTATTGGCAGAGGCTGCAGTGATCTGGCAGAGACAGAGAGAAAAGTGACAGAGCGAGGGGTGAGAAAGAAAAGAATGAGGAAGAGAGAGGAATTGTGTCAGTTTGTGTGTGTGTGTGTGTGTGTGTGTGTGTGTGAGGAGAATCTTTAGCTCCCTGTCAGACTGAGACACACAGACCTGGTGGGCGATTAGCCAGGCCTCCCTCCAACAGGCTTTTGTTTCATCCTCCACCTCACAGCCCTGCGCAAAGACTCTCTCTCTCTCTCTCTCTCTCTCTCTCTCTCTCTCTCTCTCTCTCTCTCTCTCCTCGTCTCTCTCCTCTCTCTCTCTCTCTCTCTCTCTCTCTCTCTCTCTCTCTCTCTCTCTCTCTCTCTCTTCTCTCTCTCTCTCTCTCTCTCTCCCTCTCTCTCTCTCTCTCTCTCTCTCTCTCTCTCTCTCTCGTCTCTCCTCTCTTCTCTCTCCTCTCTCTCCTCTCTCTCTCTCTCTTCTCTCTCGCTTCTCTCTCTCTCCTCTCTCTCTCTCCTCTCCTCTCTCTCTCGTCTCTCTCTCTCTCTCTCTCTATCCTCTCTCCCTCCTCTCTCCCCTCCTCCTCTCTCTTCTCCCTTCCTCAACTCCATCATCTTCTCCATCTCTCTCCTGCTCTCTCTAGTGTCTCTCTCTCTCCCTTCCCTCTCCCCCTCCACTCCATTCCTTCTCTCCATCTCTGTCCCTGGCTCTCTCTAGGTGTCTCTATCTCCCTCCCTCCTTCTTCCCTCCCTCCTTCTCCCCTCCTCCCTCCCTTACACTCCCATCCCTCTTATCCATCTCTCTCCCTGTCTTTTTCTATGTCTCTCTCTCTCTCCCTCCCTCCCTGGCTCTCTCTCTCTCTCTCTCCCTCTCTCTCCCTCCCTCCCTCCCTGGCTCTTTCTAGGTGTCTCCATCTCTCCCTCTCTCCCTCTCTCCCTCTCCCTCTCTCTCCCTCTCTCTCCCTCTCTCTCTCTCTCTCCTCTCCTCCCTCTCTCTGTCTCTTCCTGTCTTCTCTCTCTCTCCTCTCCTCTCTCTCTCCCCTCGCTCTCTTCCTCTTTCTCTCTCTCTCCCCCTCCTCTCTCTCTCCTCTCTCCCTCCTCTCTCTCCTCTCTCTCCCCTCCTCTCTCTCCTCTCCCTCTCTCTCTCCTCTCTCCTCCTCTCTTCTCTCTCTCTCTCTCTCTCTCTCTCTCGTCTCTCCTCTCTCTCTCTCTCTCTCTCTCTCTCTCTCCTCTCTCTCTCTCTCTCTCCGTCTTCCTCCCTCTCTCTCTCTCCCGAGGACCTTCATTATATTATTCTTATTCTTCGACCATTGACTCGGGTTCCGGTATGTCTCGATCCCCTGACGCCTTTTCGTCGGACGTCCCAGAGCAGTATTCCCCAGATCAT
>NC_052344.1:8505167-8630167 GCF_016432855.1 Salvelinus namaycush
CCAACACAGATAGAGAGAGAGAGAGAGAGAGAGAGATGGGAAGAAGATGCAATTAAAAAATGGGAAGATTAGGAGAGGGAGGGAAAGAAAGACTGAGGATGTCGTGAGAGAGGAAAATGAATAGAATCCGAGCTGTGTGTATATGTTTGTGTGTGTGTTGTCAGAATTTATGTCAATTGTAAAATATTTATGTCTGTAATGTCTTTTTCGTGTTTGTCAGACCACAGCGAGACCAGCTATTGCCATTGGCGGTCAAATGGTTGCTCTCCCCAGACACCTCAGCCTCTGACCTGTCAGCTGTCTCTACAGCTTATACCAGGGCATCTTAGTATCCTCAATACCACCGTCCGTAACCTTGCCCTACAGGAATACGCACACACACACACACACACACACACACACACACACACACACACACACACACACACACACACACACACACACACACACACACACACACACACACACACACACACACACACACACACACACACACACACACACACACACACACACACACGACCACCACATTACAATGCTCCTCGCATCTCTGCTGCGGCTGCAAGCCACCAGTTATCTGACTGATCAGATGTGCTCCATTGGATTCAGGCCAGGAGACACAACCTTCATTCCCGTATGGGTTAATAGTTCCACCTCCTGTATGGTAATACCTTCTTCCCAGGCTGATGAGTACTGCAGAGTCTGTAAACTCACAATACTGTCATTACCAACCCAGGGCATACCTGTTAAATGCTGATGCAGAGATCTGGCTGGGATGTTGGGAAGGGAACTGTGTGCATGCAGATATCAGTTGTACAGGCGCCTGGCTGGAACATAACTGGGATGAATGGAACTGAGCTATTGTGAGCCGTAATGTGGTGTCAGTGGAGCGGAGGAGAATGATAACACGTGTGCTGTATGTGTAGACAGCAGATAAACCTGTCTGGGTAGTAGCAGAGGAACAGAGAGAGCTGTCTGTATTAACCCTTTAGGCAGTACTAGGAGCTTATATTGTTCTTTGTTGAATATTCTGTGTGTGTGTGTGTGTGTGTGTGTGATTCTGTGTGTGTGTGTGTGTGAGTGTGATTCTGTGTGTGGTTCTGTGTCAGTGCCTCTACCCGTGTGTGTGATTCTGTGTGTGTGGTGTGTTTGTGTGTGTGTGTGTGTGGGCCTTCATGTCACTGGTTTAGACAGCTTCATCCTTAAACAGATGCTGTGTTTACCCCTCTAACACTGCTCTGGTTGGATTCTCAAACCTCCCCTGGCTGGTTTTGGTTGGGTGATTGGACGCTGGGCTAAACATGTTGATGACTGAAGAGGCATGTACAGTGCAGAACAGGAAGAGAGAGAGGCAGATTTGGAGCCTGCGGTTTACATGATGTCGTGGCAGAAGTCTTCTATCCTGTTTTCCTCAATGAGAGAGTGGCCTGTCAGCATAGATGTCCCCCACCTCTCTCTCTCTCTCTCTCTCTCTCTCTCTCTCTCTCTCATACCAGTGGTGTGTGTGTGTGTGTTCTCACGGTGGTTGGTGAAAGCAGACAGTGAGAGCTGTATCTATCGTCTGTGAGGGCGAGACTCAACAGGCACACGGGGGAAAGTCTCTCACCTGAACACAACTAACTACCACCACACCCCAACCGAGCCTAGCCTGGAGCAGATTACACAAATACAAACACATTACAGCGTTACAGCACTGTTTTGTGTACTCGTACAGTACCTTTGTACAGTGTAATCCTCAGTATGGTAAAAACAGGCTTTGGTCTCTATTCTGTTCTGTAATGCACTTTAATGAGAGTAACTCATCATGGTTTCTCTATGTATACAGTATGTATGCTTTCCAACTGCAGAAAAGTTTAGCCAATAGACAGAGACCTGTACATATGTGTTATGTCTCTCTCTCTCTGTGTGTGTGTGTGTGTGTGTGTGTGTGTGTGTGTGTGTGTGTGTGTGTGTGTGTGTGTGTGTGTGTCAGGAGATGTTGACAGCTCATGGAAAGTGGGAGCAGTTTATCATTATCCTCTATAATTATAATTTAGGACTTCCTCCTTCCCTGCCTCTGTGTGCGTCTTACATACATGCACACACTCCGGTATACTCCATCAGTATAGCGTTGTGTATACTCAGCATATAGTTGTGTATACTCACATACTCTATCCGGTGGTGTGTTAAGTGCAGGTATGTAGTGTTATGCTTCACCAGAGCTGTAGAGACTATACACATGTCATGTCTCTGGTACTTTGGTAAACTGTAGATACTATATACCTATAATGTCTCTGGTCCTCTGGTAGACTGTAGATACTATACACCTGTCATGTCTCTGGTCCTCTGGTAGACTGTAGATACTATACACCTGTCATGTCTCTGGTCCTCTGGTAGACTGTAGATACTATACACCTGTTATGTCTCTGTTCCTCTGGTAGACTGTAGATACTATACACCTGTCATGTCTCTGGTACTCTGGTAGACTGGAAGCAGTGGAAAAATACTGGGTTTATTTTCACAGGAGCGCCCTCTCAATTTCTCTCTCTCTTTCCTTATCTTTCTCTCTCTATCTCCCTTTCATTCTCTCTGGTTCTCTTTCCCACGAGAACCTGTCTCTATTCTCTGGTAACAGGTATTTAGTGTCAGTGGGGCAGGGAGAGATGGGATAGTGGAGGTATTAGATATCCCACACTCCTCTTATCTAAATCGGCCATCTCAGGGTGTGGTCTGTGTGACCTCACTTAGTCCTTTTGTGTATGTGTGTGTGTGTTGTCTGGTCAGAGACAGTGGAAACATCCTGTGTTGTGCTGCTGGCGTAAACATTGCTCCCTTTCACCAGTGCACCCTCTCCCTATCCTCCCCTCTCCCTCTCTACAATCACTCTCCTCTCTTCTTCCCTCTCTCCAATCACTCTCCTCTCCTCTCCCTTTCTCCTCTCTTCTTCCCACTCTCCCATCTTTTCTCTCTGCCCTCTCATGGGATTTCACTGACCTGAAGCCTTGTTACACTGTTTCTCTGTAAGAGGGTTTCAGGCAGCTCTCTGTCTGGTCTTGCTCCTCATAAATGGCATCATGGAAAACTCATACCGCCTGGTCTGCCTTCTGTGGAAAATATGATTTTACCCCATAAAACAGTAACCTTGTCAGGGTTTATAGTGTGTGTGGTGACAGAGCAGTGTTCATGTCAGATGGTTCCTGGTTCTATAATACAGAGAGAGAGGGAAGAGAGGAGGGGGAGTTACAGGTGAGATTAGTATGAGAACGAGATTCTTCCTGCAGAATGTTTTGTGTTCTCTCCCGGCTGTCTGATGATGTGAGCTGGTGCTGTAGAATCTGGTGGATCCTAATGTGAGAATTGCCCCTGCAACGGTGCGTGTGTGTGTATGTTAGTATGTGTTTGATTGGTACACTGTCAGCTGAATACCTGTGTGGCCTGTGAATGCCAGGCTGTGAGAGACAGACTGCCCCAAGTCCTCTACACGGTGTGTGTATGTTAGTATATGTTTGATTGGTACACTGTCAGCTGAATACCTGTGTGGCCTGTGAATGCCAGGCTGTGAGAGACAGACTGCCCCAAGTCCTCTACACGGTGTGTGTGTGTTAGGAGGGGGTAAGTTATTGGAAATGGATGACATTTTGGAAGAGCACATTACAGTATATTCCATTCTCGCTATCCTTCATCTCTCTCCATATTTGAACAGGTTGTGTAAGGCGGATTGATAACTGTATTTCATCCTAGTCTACAGAGTCTACAATACACTCATCACAGCTCCTTCTTTTCGTGCCAATAGATCCCATTGTGAAGCTTAAACTCTGTTCTCTGGGTGGCAGCAACATCAGGTTATTGTCCTCTTTATTTCCATTGACCCTCTTCATAGAAAATGAAGACTAGTGATTTATAGTTTCATACACCGACCGTTTTTCTTGAAAGAATACAGTAATTGAATCTGTAGTGACTTAATGGGTAACAATATTAAAACGATAGATATGAATGAATCAGATACAGACAACAGCCATGTAAAGGGTTAACTCTAATCCAGGAAGTGAAAAGCACACAGCAGTATCAGTTGGGGAGGAGCATTTCAACATGACTTTGCTGAAGCGAAACTGAAGTAGAGCGACATACAGACTATTTTATACAGGACAGGGAACAAACTTTAGAAATAGCTGAGTCTCCTATATCTGTGGCACCACAAACAGAAAGAACATTATCCACAAACGCATACAGGTGAATAGAAATCATTATGGACAGTTAATATATGCTTTACCATGTTTGTCTTCTATTTTACTTTTATCTACAGTATGTTAAATTTTTGAATTGATTAATGTTGTCCTAAACTGAATTCTAGAAAATGTTTTATGGTTTCACCTTTGGTGTCTGTCTAGATATGGCCACCTCCAGCAGTCTCCTTTCTGAAGAGCAGTTCCTGTGTTCTATCTGTCTGGATGTGTTCACTGAGCCAGTCTCTATTCCATGTGGACACAACTACTGCAAGGCCTGTATCACAAAGTACTGGGAAACCAGTGACCTGTGCCAGTGTCCAATGTGTAAGGAGAAATTCTACAGGAGGCCTGAGCTTCGCATCAATACTTTCATTTCTGAGATGGCTGCTCAGTTCAGGAAGTCCGTTCAGTGGAAAGTTACCAGCAGTCCAGGGCAACGCCCAGCCAAGCCTGGAGAAGTGTCCTGTGACTTCTGCACTGGGATGAAGCTCAAGGCCCTGAAGTCCTGTCTGGTGTGTCAGACCTCTTACTGTGAGACTCATCTGGAGCCTCATCAGAGAGTCCCAGCCTTAAAGAGACACAAGCTGATCAACCCTGTGGAGAACCTGGAAGACAGGATGTGTAAGAAGCACGACAGACCTCTAGAGCTGTTCTGTAGGACTGACCAGACTTGTGTGTGTCAGTTCTGCACTGAGACAGACCACAAGACTCATGACACTGTCCCTATAGAGGAAGAGTGTGGAGAGAGGAAGGCTCAACTGGGGAAAATGATGGCAGAGGTAGAACAGAAGATGCACACACATTTTAGGAAGGTTAAGGAGATCAAACACTCAGTAGATCTCAACAAGAGAGAAGCAGAGAGAGAGATATCAGACAGTGTGCAGGTCTTCACTGATCTGGTGCGCTCCATTGAGAGAAGCCAGGCTGAGCTCATTGAGGTGATTGAGGAGAAGCAGAAAGCAGTAGAGATGCAGGCTGAAGGGCTCATTAAAGAGCTGGAGCAGGAAATCACTGAGTTACAGAGGAGAAGCACTGAGCTGGAGCAGCTCTCACACACTGAGGACCACCTCCACCTCCTACAGAGCTTACAATCACTCTGCACCCCTCCACCCACCAAGGACTGGTCTGAGATCAGTGTTCACAGTGATCTGTGTGTGGGGACTGTTAGGAGAGCTGTGTCTCAGCTGGAGGAGACTCTTATAAGTATAATGAAAAGCCTGTGTGTTGATCTGTGTGTTGGTGCTGGATTTAAGAGGATTCAGCAGTATGCAGTGGATGTGACTCTGGACCCTGATACAGCACATCCCAATTTCATCCTGTCTGAAGATGGGAAACAAGTGAGACTTGGAAACACACAAACAAATCGTCCTAATACCCCAAAGAGGTTTGATGAAAGTGTAAATGTCTTAGGAAAGGAGGGTTTCTCTTCAGGTAGATTCTACTATGAGGTGACAGTTAAGGGGAAGACTGACTGGGATTTAGGAGTGGCCAGAGAATCCATTAACAGGAAGGGGAATATCACACTGAGCCCTAAGAATGGATACTGGACTGTCTGGCTGAGGAATGGAGAACAGTACACGGCTCTTTCTAGCCCCAGGGTCCTGCTCTCCCTGAGAGAGAAGCCCCAGAAGGTGGGGGTGTTTGTGGATTATGAGGAGGGTCAGGTCTCCTTTTATGATGTGGAGGCCAGGTCTCATATTTACTCTTTCACTGGCTGCACCTTCACTGAGACACTCTATCCATTCTTCTGTCCCTGTCTTAATGATGCTGGTAAAAACTCTGCCCCTCTGATCATCTCTACTGTCAATCACAAATAATTACTTTTAACCTGAAAATCTACAAAAATATGTACATTTAATGTGTTGTCCTACATCAGAGAACATTTCACTGTAATATTTATACTGACGTGGTTGTTGTTTATTATCATCAGCATCATGTCAGTCTGTTAGACATGGTGAGTAGCCTACAGTATGCAGCAGCATTGTAAGATCTAAAAAAATCTCTCCAGGCTCATAACAAGGTATGATTCATTCCTGGGAGTTACATTTCTGTGGAAGTTCTGATCGTGAGATAATATAAGCAATATGTTTGTTTTTTAGCTCATGTATTGTCTGCACTGTATATGTCTGATCCACCTATAATAAACTGGGATGTGCATGGAGTCACATTCAGGATTTTATGAAAATTAAATCCTGTTGAATATTGACAATTTGCTTTATTTCTAGTAGTCCTGCTGTCCCAGATGTTTACAATAGTGACGGCTATGACATCAGTTTGGAATAGTGGAGGTCAGCTGAGGTGTCTGATGTTGATATCATATGGAAATGGTCTGTCTACAGTGTTTTGCTGTCTCATCACTGCAATTATCAAAGATACATTTTCATGCTTTACAAATAGTCACCTGTTATGGCACCTTGTCTGTCTTTCTGTCTGCACATTCATTGTGAATAGAGTAAGATAATAAGTGAATGAAGAGGAATGAAAGAGAGACAGAGAAATATGACAGGACATGTGGTTGTTGACATTAAACCCATGCTATGCCATCAATTCAAACTCTAACAGATGTAAATAATCACCAGAGAGAGAAAGAGTTCAGCTATGTAAAGGGTTAAAGGCCAATTCCTCCACTTTTCAACATCCTATTCATCATATCCAGCACCAAACCAGTGTCTACATACTATTATGTGAAAACGGTACGTTTCTATGATCTGTGGTTAAAAATATGAGAAGAAATTTCCTAAAGAAATGCTCCTCTGTGACATCACAGGGTAGGATTAAACGTTTTTTTTAAACTGTGATTTTCAAAACCTGCAAAGAGTTTCTAGCCAGAGGGAGGGTATTGTCTTGCTTCCCACGTCACTGCGAATCTCATAGTGTTTGAAAATCACTTACATTTTTTTTTTTTTTTTACTTTGTCACCGTGTAGAACTTTTTAACCCAACATCAGTGTCCGACCTCACTAATGCTCTTGTGGCTGAATGGAAGCAAGTCCCAGCAGCATGTTCCAACATCTAGTGGAAAGCCTTCCCAGAAAAGTGGAGGCTTTTATAGCAGCAACGGGGGGACCAACTTCATATGAGCACGTGTCCACATTGTTGGTCATGTAGTCTACATTGACACTGGTATTGTGCTGGAGACAATGCAAATGAGGTTGAAAAGTGGTGGAGTTGTCCTTCAATTCTATTACAGGAAGATTAAAGCACATGGCAGTTTTTTTAACGCTGATGGAGCATCGAGTGATGAGAGTGAGAAGGAATGGATTACAGCGGTAAACAAAAAGGGAAACAAGAAGTAAACTGGTCGTGGAGTCTAGTAAGTCCAAGCCTAGTTCTGATTGTTCTTTAGTCAAATCAAATCAAATTTTATTTGTCACATACACATGGTTAGCAGATGTTAATGCGAGTGTAGCGAAATGCTTGTGCTTCTAGTTCCGACAATGCAGTAATAACCAACAAGTAATCTAACCTAACAATTCCACAACTACTACCTTATACACACACGTGTAAAGGGATAAAGAATATGTACATAAAGATATATGAATGAGTGATGGTACAGAACGGCATAGGCCGTTCTGTTTGATTGCCTTGCGGAGAGAATAGCTACACTGTTTGTATTCGGTCATGTTTCCGGTCACCTTGCCCTGGTTAAAAGCAGTGGTTCGCGCTTTCAGTTTCAAGCGAATGCTGCCATCAATCCACGGTTTCTGGTTTGGGAATGTTTTAATCGTTGCTGTGGGTACGACATCGTCAATGCACTTTCTAATGAACTCGCTCACCGAATCAGCGTATTCGTCAATATTGTTGTTGGACGCAATGCGGAATATATCCCAATCCACGTGATCGAAGCAGTCTTGAAGCGTGGAATCAGATTGGTCGGACCAGCGTTGAACAGACCTGAGCGAGGGAGCTTGTTGTTTTAGTTTCTGTTTGTAGGCTGGAAGCAACAAAATGGTGTCGTGGTCAGCTTTTCCGAAAGGAGGGCGGGGGAGGGCCTTATATGCGTCGCGGAAGTTAGTATAACAATGATCCAAGGTTTTACCAGCCCTGGTAGCACAATCGATATGCTGATAGAATTTAGGGAGTTTTGTTTTCAGATTAGCCTTGTTAAAATCCCCAGCTACGATGAATGCAGCCTCAGGGTGTGTGGTTTCCAGTTCACAAAGAGTCAGATAAAGTTCGTTCAGGGCCATCGATGTGTCTGCTTGGGGGGGAATATATACGGCTGTGATTATAATCGAAGAGAATTCCCTTGGTAGATAATGCGGTCGACATTTGATTGTGAGGAATTCTAGATCAGGTGAACAGAATGACTTGAGTTCCTGTATGTTGTTATGATCACACCACGTCTCGTTAATCATAAGGCATACACCCCCGCCCCTCTTCTTACCAGAAAGATGTTTGTTTCTGTCGGCGCGATGCGTGAAGAAACCAGCTGGCTGCACCGACTCCGTTAGCGTCTCTTGAGTGAGCCATGTTTCCGTGAAGCAGAGAACGTTACAATCTCTGATGTCTCTCTGAAATGTTACCCTTGCTCGGATTTCATCAACCTTATTGTCAAGAGACTGGACTTTGGCGAGTAGTATGCTAGGGAGTGGAGAGCGATGTGCCCATCTCCGAAGCCTGACCAGGAGACTGCCTCGTTTTCCCCTTTTTCGGCGTCGCTTAGGGTCGCCGGCTGGGATCAGATCCATTGTATTGGGTGGAAGGCAAAACACTGGATCCGCTTCGGGAAAGTCATATTCCTGGTTGTAACGACGGTGAGTTGACGTTGCTCTTATATTCAGTAGTTCCTCCCGACTGTGTGTAATGAAACCTAAGATTACCTGGGGTACCAATGTAAGGAATAACACATAAAAAAAACAAAATACTGCATATTTTCCTAGGAACGCGAAGCGAGGCGGCCATCTCGGTCGGCACCGGAAGTTGAAGTAGTCAGTGAGGGTTCTTGATTGATCGAGATACCTGGGAGATCTGTTTTGAAGTGAAAATAACAAGAAATTGGTTCATTTGGGGTTTAGTGTGTCCAAGGAGCAGAAAGTGTGCTTTGCACCTGAAAAAGATATTGAATTGTATTGTGTTATATGTGTGTGGATCTGTGAAGCAGGGCACATATCAAGGGGGTTATCTCTGGAGTGGCGCTAGAAGTGAGTCTAAAGGATGTAATTGGAGAAATAGATGCAGGGGTTGGTGCACGCTGACTACCCCGTATGGTGGATGGAGTGGTTGGTGCACTCTGACTACCCCGTATGGTGGATGGAGTGGTTGGTGCACGCTGACTACCCCGTATGGTGGATGGAGTGGTTGGTGCACGCCGACTACCCCGTATGGTGGATGGAGTGGTTGGTGCACGCCGACTACCCCGTATGGTGGATGGAGTGGTTGGTGCACGCCGACTGACCCGTATGGTGGATGGAGTGGTTGGTGCACGCCGACTGACCCGTATGGTGGATGGAGTAGTTGGTGCACGCCGACTGACCCGTATGGTGGATGGAGTGGTTGGTGCACGCCGACTGACCCGTATGGTGGATGGAGTGGTTGGTGCACGCCGACTGACCCGTATGGTGGATGGAGTGGTTGGTGCACGCCGACTGACCCGTATGGTGGATGGAGTGGTTGGTGCACGCCGACTGACCCGTATGGTGGATGGAGTGGTTGGTGCACGCCGACTGACCCGTATGGTGGATGGAGTGGTTGGTGCACGCCGACTGACCCGTATGGTGGATGGAGTGGTTGGTGCACGCCGACTGTCCCGTATGGTGGATGGAGTGAGGAAGACCAGTGGTTGCCTGTTAAAAAGTTGGACTTTGTATTGTTTATTGCATTGGTTATAAACTGCACAGCGCAAACAAAGAAGAAATCAGACAAAATAGGCATCGTTGTGAGTGTGGCTGAAAGTTTTTGGGGACTCAGGGATTTTACAGCATTACAAGGAATCCTGTTGATGAATATTCCGTCCACACAGGCCCCTGAGTCTGTGTAGGGATGTGATTTGGATTATCAAATCATATGTGGTGGGTGGGGCTTTTTTGTATATATATTGTTATTGTATGATGTTTTATTATTAATATATATTTTTTTACAATGTATATTTTTCTATAGCTTACCACCCCTACAGTAGGTGGCAGCGGCATGCAACTTTAACCGCCGTAATACCATAGAAGAAGAAAATCAAGGAGGATGATTTTAATGTCATTTTGCTGGTGAAACAAATAAACATTCCTCAACAGTGAAACTAACATGGAAAGACATTTATCTTGCAGTCTTTCAAAATAAATATCTGCAGAAGTCTACGTCTGGTGTTGGGTCTCTTTTGACATCACAAACAGAAGCACCGATCCACAAAGAGTGAGTGCAGAGGACAGGTGGCACTTCATCACGTTTACAGTTTCTCCTGTTGTATCTACAGTTCAATTGTCATCCTTTGGTTAAACACAAGTACAATTCCCTATACATAAAATGTCTTTCTCACCAGTATTTTAGTGGGACATCTCTCAACCTCTCTTTTTAACAATATCCTTGAGAAGGTGGCAATTGTTGCAGATTATAAAGAGTGCAAAAAAAGCAATAATCTTTAGGCCCACAATTGTGTTTACAGCTGTTTGAATATTTAAATTAATTATCTTTATCCGGGCTCTCCAACCTTGTTCGTGGAGAGCTACCCTCCTGTAGGTTTTCGTCTCATGTCACGGTTTACTAGGAGTGGTGGGTAAGAGTCAGGCGCAGAGAGCAGAGGGTTCAGTGATTTGTAGATATACACTGCTCAAAAAAATAAAGGGAACACTTAAACAACACAATGTAACTCCAAGTCAATCACACTTCTGTGAAATCAAACTGTCCACTTAGGAAGCAACACTGATTGACAATAAATTTCACATGCTGTTGTGCAATTGGAATAGACAAAATGTGGAAATTATAGGCAATTAGCAAGACACCCCCAATAAAGGAGTGGTTCTGCAGGTGGTGACCACAGACCACTTCTCAGTTCCTATGCTTCCTGGCTGATGTTTTGGTCACTTTTGAATGCTGGCGGTGCTTTCACTCTAGTAGACGGAGTCTACAACCCACACAAGTGGCTCAGGTAGTGCAGCTCATCCAGGATGGCACATCAATGCGAGCTGTGGCAAGAAGGTTTGCTGTGTCCGTCAGCGTAGTGTCCAGAGCATGGAGGCGCTACCAGGAGACAGGCCAGTACATCAGGAGACGTGGAGGAGGCCGTAGGAGGGCAACAACCCAGCATCAGGACCGCTACCTCCGCCTTTGTGTAAGGAGGAGCACTGCCAGAGCCCTGCAAAATGACCAGCAGGCCACAAATGTGCATCGGTGGCGGCTAGTAGACCGGTCGTCGTCTACTAGTGAAAACATACATGACGGTAGCTCTCCAGGAACAGGGTTGGAGTGAAAACCTACATGACGGTAGATCTCCAGGAACAGGGTTGGAGTGAAAACCTACATGACGGTAGATCTCCAGGAAAAGGGTTGGAGTGAAAACCTAAATGACGGTAGCTCTCCAGGAACAGGGTTGGAGTGACAACCTACATGAGGGTCGCTCTCCAGAAACAGGGTTGGAGTGACAACCTACATGACGGTAGCTCTCCAGGAACAGGGTTGGAGTGACAACCTACATGAGGGTCGCTCTCCAGAAACAGGGTTGGAGTGAAAACCTACATGACGGTAGCTCTCCAGGAACAGGGTTGGAGAGCCCTGCTCTATATCCATTGATTATTGAATAATATCATTGATAACCTCAAAATACTATATTGGTTTACTCCATTGTTTGTAAACAATTTATGTCTAGTAAACCACAATGTAGCCTATAGCTTCAAATTATGGTGATGCTGACATCATGGACTGTCAATCCTTTTATCCATACCATATATCATTGATTTCACTCAGGGGCTCAACTTACTGTTGAGAAGTTGGACTAGTAGAATACACAAGGTGCGATTTCCAAATTTGGTTACAATTTGTTTAGAAATGTTTCTCGTTAGTCACTGACAGTCACTCAATTAACTCATGTCAGCTAACATTTTTTTGTAGAATTGCAGGAGATTAGCTGTAAAACTGCACCCAAAAAATCTACCCATGGTAAAATGAGTAGAATTTCAGCAAATTTGCTTTAAAACTGCAACATTTTCTTGACGCAGGGAGAGATGGGATAGTGGAGGTATTAGATATCCCACACTCCTCTTATCTAAATCAGCCATTTCAGGGTGGGGTTTTAGTGTCACCTCACTTATTGTGTGTGTGTGTGTGTGTGTGTGCCAGCGCCACTGTGCTGGTGCGTGGCTATGCTGGTGTGTGTATACAGTATGTGTCTGTGTTGTCTGGTCAGAAACAGTGGAAACTTCCTGTGTTGTGCTGCTGCCATAGACATGGATCCCTTTCAACAGAGCACCCTTTCCCTCTCCTCCCCTCTCCCTTTCTCCTCTCTTCTTCCCTCTCTCCAATCACTCTCCTCCCCTCTCCCCCTCTCTCTCTCCAATCTTTCTCCTCTCACTCTACTCTTTTCTTCCCACTCTCCCATCTTTTCTCTCTGCCCTCTCATGGGATTTCACTGACCTGAAGCCTTGTTACACTGTTTCTCTGTAAGAGGGTTTCAGGCAGCTCTCTGTCTGGTCTTGCTCCTCATAAATGGCATCATGGAAAACTCATACCGCCTGGTCTGCCCTCTGTGGAAAATATGATTTTACCCCATAAAACAGTAACCTTGTCAGGGTTTATAGTGTGTGTGGCCACAGAGCAGTGTTCTTGTCAGATGGTTCCTGGTTCTATAATACAGAGAGAGAGGGAAGAGAGGAGGGGGAGTTACAGGTGAGATTAGTATGAGAACGAGAGGTGAACGAACCTATTCCAGCAGAATGTATTGTGTTCTCTCCTGGCAGTGAGCTGGTGCTGTGGTGCGGGTGTGTATGTGTGTATGTTTGATTGGTGCCTGCGTGGCCTGTGAATGCTGGCTGTGGGAGTGGAGAGCAGCAGGGGTCAGAGACAGACTGCCCTCAGTCCTCTACACGGTGTGTGTGTGTGTGTGTGTGTGTGTGTGTGTGTGTGTGTGTGTGTGTTGACTGCAGTGATTCTAGGAAGTGTAATGTGAAAGCTGTATTGACTTTAGTCCTGGTTTATTCAGTACTGTTTTAATTAATATGACAATTAAAATTAATCAGTTCCAAAGTTCAGCCATGTAAAGGGTTAACTGTTCCAGGAAGAGAACCACACAGCAGTATCTGGTGGGGAGGAGCATTATTGACGTCAACTTGCTGAACTGAAACTAAAGTAGAGAGACACAGTATATTGTGTACAGGACCAAACTCTCCAGCACTTCATACATCTATTAAACAGCAATACATTCAGACTATACTCTGACTCTCCTATCCTTTGACACCACAAACAGAAAGGACAAAGATATCATCCACGAAAACATACAGGTGAGTAGAGAGATTGACGTGGAAAGTTAAGTTGAAGATAAGCTTTACTGTGTTTACCGTCTAGATTTACTTATTTGTCCAGATTCTACTGTATGTTACACTTTTTATCCTATAGTTCTAAGATGTATCTATGTTGTAACGTCATGTATCAACATTTGTTAATATCATGTAAGACAATATTGACCACTCTAAAGCTGAATCTATCAAGTGGAAAATGAATTCCATTGATTCCACTAAATGTTTTATGGTTTCACCTTTGGTGTCTGTCTAGATATGGCCACCTCCAGCAGTCTCCTTTCTGAAGAACAGTTCCTGTGCTCTGTCTGTCTGGATGTGTTCACTGAGCCAGTCTCTATTCCATGTGGACACAACTACTGCAAGGCCTGTATCAGTGGATACTGGGATACCAGTGACCTGTGCCAGTGTCCAATGTGTAAAAAAACATTTGATAGGAGACCAGATCTGTTTGTCAATACTTTCATTTCTGAGATGGCTGCTCAGTTCAGACAGACAGTTGAAGTTAAAGCTACCAGCAGCCCACACCAATGCCCTGACATAATTGTAGAATTGTCCTGTGACATCTGCACTGGGATGAAGGTCAAGGCCCTGAAGTCCTGCCTGGTGTGTCAGACCTCTTACTGTGAGACTCACCTTGAGCCTCATCAGAGAGTCCCAGCCTTAAAGAGACACAAGCTGATCAACCCTGTGGAGAACCTGGAAGACAGGATGTGTAAGAAGCACGACAGACCTCTAGAGCTGTTCTGTAGGACTGACCAGACTTGTGTGTGTCAATTCTGCACTGAGACAGACCACAAGACTCATGACACTGTCCCTATAGAGGAAGAGTATGGAGAGAGGAAGGCTCAGCTGAGGACGACTGAGGCAGAAGTTCAGCATATGATCCAGAAACGACTGCAAAAGGTTCAGGAGATCAAACACTCAGTAGATCTCAGCAAGAGAGAGGCAGAGAGAGAGATATCAGACAGTGTACAGGTCTTCACTGATCTGGTGCGCTCCATTGAGAGAAGCCAGGCTGAGCTCATTGAGGTGATTGAGGAGAAGCAGAAAGCAGCAGAGAGGCAGGCTGAAGGGCTCATTAAAGAGCTGGAGCAGGAAATCACTGAGCTACAGGGGAGAAGCACTGAGCTGGAGCAGCTCTCACACACTGAAGACCACCTCCACCTCCTACAGAACTTTCCATCCCTCTGCACCCCTCCACCCACCAAGGACTGGTCTAGGATCAGTGTTCACAGTGATCTGTGTGTGGGGACTATGAGGAGAGCTGTGTCTCAGCTGGAGGAGACTCTTATAAGTATAATGAAAAGCCTGTGTGTTGATCTGTGTGTTGGTGCTGAATTTAAGAGGATTCAGCAGTATGCAGTGGATGTGACTCTGGACCCTGATACAGCACATCCCAATCTCATCCTGTCTGAGGATGGGAAACAAGTGAGATATAGAAACACACAGACATATCGTCCTAATACCCCAAAGAGGTTTGATGAAAGTGTAAATGTCTTAGGAAAGAAGGGTTTCTCTTCAGGTAGATTCTACTATGAGGTGACAGTTAAGGGGAAGACTGACTGGGATGTAGGAGTGGCCAGAGAATCCATTAACAGGAAGGGGAATATCACACTGAGCCCTAAGAATGGATACTGGACTGTCTGGCTGAGGAATGGAGAACAGTACAAGGCTCTTTCTAGCCCCAGTGTCCTGCTCCCCCTGAGAGAGAAGCCCCAGAAGGTGGGGGTGTTTGTGGATTATGAGGAGGGTCAGGTCTCCTTTTATGATGTGGAGGCCAGGTCTCATATCTACTCTTTCACTGGCTGCACCTTCAATGAGAAACTATATCCATTCTTCAATCCATGTCTTAATGATGGTGGTAAAAACTCTGCCCCTCTGATCATCTCTCCTGTCAACGACAGACTGAGTTTTAATCTGAAAATCTAACTGGCCAGCAAAATAAATACATTTTAAAATAGTAATAATCTGTTGTCATACATCACAATTAATGCCTCCAAGACATGCCTCCAAGACATGCTAACCTCTCACCTCTCACTCATCCTTATTCACGATTCATTCAGGATTATCTGTCATAATGGTAGCATCCACATTAATGTAAAAGTTTTTAAAAACCTATTCTATTCTTTTATAAGTGACTCCAAAATGACACAATACATTATTTACAAATTAATTTATATTTGGTACAAAATAATCTGAAACGCAACCAAAACAAACAGCAAATGGATGTAACAAATGTGTAGAGTTACAAGTGTGATGTAGTCATTGTGTGCTAGGAATATGGGACCAAATACTCAACTTTTTACTACTCTAATACACATATAAGTGAATTTGTCCCAATACTTTTGGTCCCCTAAATGGGGGGACCATGTATAAAAAGTGTTGTCATTTCTAAATGGTGAAACCAGTATGTACACAAATACCCTTAAATAAAAGCAGAGAATCTATACTTTAACCTCATAGTAATAGTTTTGAGTTCAAATACAAACTATTGGAGTATAGAGACAAAATAAGAAGAAATGCTTCACTATCCCAATAATTACGGAGAGCTCTGTATATAGTAATATACATTTTTTGTTCTGAAAATTTGGGGGTGCAAATAAAACCACCCGCGGGCCAAATTCTGCCATTTGGGGCCCCTGATGTAGAGAATCTAGTTTCAGGCGTTTCTTTTACGTGTGTGTGTGTGTGTGTGTCAGTGTCACACTATTGGCCCCGCTCTGCTGGATTCCATTTTCTCCCTACGTTCCTGCCAGGAGCACCTCTGTGTTACACGGCGTGTGAGGGATTATTCCTTCCTGGGAATCCTGCAAATTAATCTTAATCACCGTGGAAACAGGCTAGTGGAACATATAGGGAGGGAGGGAGGGACAGATCCGGAGATGGGAATTCAAGAAGTTGCTCTGATTGGGATGTGGTGGTGTCATTCAGTGAAACAGAGGTTCTGTTCTCTTGTTTTATATAGCTATTGTATTTCATCATAACTGTGTGTTGTTGTGTGTGTCTGTAAGCCTGTGGATTGACGGTAGCAGCAGCACTGGTCTGAGCACCCAGACCTCTACTAGCCTATAATTAGTCTGTGGTGGACATTGTTTTGAGCCCAAATGGACTACAGAGACTGATAATAAATGCAGTGAGAGAGTGAGTGTGTCAGCCAGCAAAGCAGTTACCCTGCCAACTGCAGTGCTTCTATTCTGGGGCATGGGCACAAAATGGCTGCCGTTACTCACAGGATGTAAATTACATCTGCCTTGAGACAGTCTTGAGATGCAGGTCCATGGGTGTAGACAGTGGTGCGGGAGCAGTTTTTTGTAAATGACGTCATAATTTCCTCAAAGTTTGTACCGACAGATGTAGACAATTGATTAGCCTGTCTTGGTTGATGCATTTCAATTGCAACGTCTGCCTATGCCCACTCATATTTCCTCAAGAAAATGTTCCATTTTTAATACCCTCAAACATATAATTAGGAATAGGCTACCTGAAGTCAAAATAAGCCACCATCATTGTCAGTCATTTAACCGGTGAAACGTCCAAACTGCATCTCCAAGTCAGCCATTTGATGGATCTCAATGAGTTTCATGGGAATATGAATGTAGATCTTCTTGAATCACTGTTTTGTGAGTGAATTAGAACAGATGGTGTTATCACACTTAGCCTTTCTAGTGGTGCCTAGTGGTGCCTAGTGGTGCGCTCTGAGTTTTGGCACATGACATTTTCTTTTATGACTTTTCAGCTTCAGCTAACCATCCTAACCATCAAAATCTCACAGAGAAGACATGAAATAAATCTTTATTTGGTTTGTCATTATCTTGTTTTTCATGACATTTTAGTCGTAATTAAATTAAATTAATTTACAATTGTTCAGAATACATTTTTCAGAAAAAGTTTTACCCGCTCCGTGTATTGTCAAATTGAAAAGAGTGAGGGAGCGTCGCTCCCCCGCACTCCGGCTGCACTACATCGCTGGTTGTAGACCAGTGTGGAGAGACGGAGAGCAACTCTCTCACTCTTTCTCTCTCTCTCACACACACACACGGAAATGTACAGCTTGTAGCATGCTGACGTGTTTATCCCAGTTGCTTTGAAATGCAATTTAGGAGAAGAGCATGAGAAAATTGAAAATGGAATTCAGACAATGCCTTTGCCAGCTGTGCAGTTCCTCGGCTGGGTGGGAAAATAAATAGTTTTCTATTTTCTGCTCTTTTCACCCTTGGCAATGTCGCAAAACCAGATTGTTGTATTATTGTGTGAGATTAAATGTAATAGTCTCAAGGGGCTTCTTAGCTGTGGATTAGGAGAGAATAGGTACATTTGTGGCCTGCTGGAGGTCATTTGCAGGGCTCTGGCAGTGCTGCTCCTTGCACAAAGGCGGAGGTAGCGGTCCTGCTGCTGGGTTGTTGCCCTCCTACGGCCTCCTCCACGTCTCCTGATGTACTGGCCTGTCTCCTGGTAGCGCCTCCATGCTCTGGACACTACGCTGACAGACACAGCAAACCTTCTTGCCACAGCTCGCATTGATGTGCCATCCTGGATGAGCTGCACTACCTGAGCCACTTGTGTGGGTTGTAGACTCCGTCTCATGCTACCACTAGAGTGAAAGCACCGCCAGCATTCAAAAGTGACCAAAACATCAGCCAGGAAGCATAGGAACTGAGAAGTGGTCTGTGGTCACCACCTGCAGAACCACTCCTTTATTGGGGGTGTCGTGTTGCTTCCTAAGTGGACAGTTTGATTTCACAGAAGTGTGATTGACTTGGAGTTACATTGTGTTGTTTAAGTGTTCCCTTTATTTTTTTGAGCAGAGTAGCTTCCTTTACACTTTTTTAATACTTTTTTTTAATCACTCTTTGTCCCTATCTCTCTTTCTCTTAGTCTTCTCCCTCCCTCCCTCCCTCACTCTATAGCACATATCCTACATTTGCTCTAAAACAGAGTGAATCAAGTTGTAGTGTATTCATGTAGGCCGCCAGCCTTTAGTCTCTCCTTACCCTCCCCTCTACTACTTCACCTGTGCCTATAAAGAGTTAGTCGTTAGTGTTTGCGACCATCAGCAGAACTGCAATGGGCTATTTATTATAGCTGCGCTGTGCAGAAGAGGAGCTATCGCATATTTCAACATCATAACCATAACAAACCTCAGTAAGACTGTTAAGTCAATTATGAAATGAAACATGGAAACGCAGATATTAATAGCTCCTTATTACTCACACATTTCACTAACAAAAGTGCAGTTACAGGAGAGAACGCTTATGTGAATACAAACACAGTCTCTTGGCTCATCACCGAAGGCTAGTTTGATGTGTGGAAATGTGACAGGCTTGACTTGATATTAGCATATTCACTTATGGAGTCAGGGAGGGACATACTGATTTTAGCAAACTGGAAATATTGCTGCATACACACACAGCACACATGCACACACAGTACACATACACACACAGCACACATGCACACGCACGAACACTCTGTGGTTCGAGGGTTTTGTGTCAGTTGCACTACTCTGCGAACTATGAACACTATCAGACGTGCTGGCCTTTTTTGATTCACTGCGCGCCCTGAGGGAATGGAACAAGAGATGACGTTGGAGACTATAGACATCACACACACAGAATCTCAATCGACGAGGACTTTATTGTAGTTACAGAGGAAGTGCTGATCTGATACAAGGGTCTGAGAAACCACGACTACAGAGAGGGAGAGACCGTCAAAGAGCGATGGCTCATCCAGATACCTAGGAGGAATCTTTCTAACACAGGCAGGAGAAGAGCGCTGTGCTCATGTACTTACCGGTATGCAGACTGAATGTCTGCGCTGTTACTCTACAGTATGTTGCTGTAGGTTGAGGCTCAGAGACAGACTTGGATAGTGTCTGTTCTCCCATAGGAACAGCAGGGCAGAATCACTTAGGGCCTTGTGAGCTCTGACTTCCATCACTGTAGGCTGTCTCTATGGAGAGACACATCTCTGATATCCTTTTCTACCTCCATCTCCTCCTCCCATCATTAACACCACATAAGAGCTTCCCTCGCTCCTCAGATAGGAGAGGAGATAAAACGACAGGAAGATAACTATCCAACGGGCAGGGGGAGACATGCCAAGATTCTCTCTCTCTGTCACTCTATTAATTATAGTACTTGTTCTCCACTGAGAGAGATGTTCTTTCACTCCATGAAGTTCTGCTCAGTGTGATCTAGGGCCTTTATAGCCCTGCGAGGAGCAAAAGTGAAAATTCCACGTAACAAAGAGCTGGTATTCACAGTGTCTCGCCCTCCCAGTCAGCTTTGATGTGATGTGGCATAACAATGGAGTAGTGGAGATAAGACAAAGAAAAAGAGGGGGAGAAAAAAGATGAGGGGGAGGGTGTCACTTTTTTCCCTCCGACTCATTCATTATCTAGCATCACTTGTTTGTTGAGTCAGTCTCTCGGGCCTCTCAAACTAATTTGCGGAGAAGTGAAGTTGACATGTCGAGAGATAGAGAGGGAGATGGTAGAGAGAGAGGAGAGAGATGACAGAGACAGATACAGTAGAAAGACAGAGGGAGATTAGCATGCCTTGTTAAACTAGCAGTCCTGTCTCTGATGTGTATGGCTGTAGCTCAGTCCTGTCTCTCTGATGTGTATGGCTGTAGCTCAGTCCTGTCTCTCTGCTGTGTATGGCTGTAGCTCAGTCCTGTCTCTCTGATGTGTATGGCTGTAGCTCAGTCCTGTCTCTCTGCTGTGTATGGCTGTAGCTCAGTCTTCATCCAAGGTTCCTGAATACAAAGGAACTCCACCACAGCCTTCCAACTACTCTACTATAGAATGTAAACACACAGTACACTACCTGTCCATACCTGTGTTTAGGACAGGAACTCAGATAAAGACATAGAGTGTGTCTGAAATGGCACCCTATTTCTTATAGTGCACTACTTTGGGGCCCAGGGCCTGGTCAAAAGTAGTGCACTATGTAGGGATTATGATGCAATTTTTAGATGCACAATAGACTTCACCCGTGGGACCATAACAGCAGTAGTAGTAATATCTCAGAGTTGATGTTTCTGTCACCCATGACCATCAGTCTCTGATTACCTCTTAAAGGGAATGGGCTTTACTTAAAGGGTAATAGACTGTGACATGAAGTGTAACTATCATAACCCCACTGCGTCTGCTCTTTTGAGCTTTTTGTTTGATCATATTTCCCATCGCTGTGCTATACACATGATCTCTTCAATGGCTAATTGATCTTAACTGGCAGAACCTGTCACACAGTTATATTTAGTTGTGCAAGCATAATTTCTTCACGTTTACTCAGATGCCATAAACTGTATATACGTATCACTTGATAAATGGTTAATGGGGGGGTTCAAGTACTAACACAAGGCTTTTAGTTTGGTTAAGTGCTGAGAGCATGGAGTTTGTCCCAGACAGGAGTTATTTTAGCAACCCTCCTCAAAGGCCTAGCCCTATTCTCTACTCTCTGGTATGGCATACAGCTGTGGCACTGACTGGCTGTCGTGCTGTGTGTGCACGTGGGTGCGTCTGAGAATGTGCAGCGACTCAGGGCACGGTCTGATCGATTTAGAGTCCCCGGGGAAACAAGGGAATTCCCTGAAAGGGTTATTCAGGGTACAAAACAAAAATAATCACCAGCTCTAAGAAAACATTCCTGCTCTTTAGATCAAGAACATCCATCCCTCACTTCCTCCTCTCCCCTTTCCATTATTCCCTCCCTTCTTCCCCCATCCTTCTTTCTTCATTCTGAAATGTTAATGTGTGGGTCAAGAGAGCTACTGTTGAATGAAATGAGAACTATGCATATTGTAATAGTCAGCTCCCCATAGATCATAATTTGTATTCCAAAAGATGAATCTCTCTCTCCCTCTCCCCCCCCCCAGTCTGAGTTTTCCAGTGTCGCCATCCTCCACCAGGCCAGGAGAGACCATGTAGCTGAGTCATGTCGGGCCCACAGTGCATCCAGCCGCAAGCGCCGGGTCCTGACCCCCGGTGACCTCAAACACCTGGTGGTGGATGAGGAGCATGAGCTCATCTACTGCTATGTCCCCAAGGTGGCCTGCAGCAACTGGAAACGCGTCATGATGGTCCTCACGGGACGCGGCAAGTACAGGTCAGTAGCACAGGAAACTATTATTAAGATTTGAGAACATGCAAGACACATTTTCTGAAAGGGACACAATAAATAAACGATTAAAGATGTAAAAAGCTGAATAGTGGATAATGTTTTATTTATAATACTACTACTGATACGACTACGCTGTCACAAAAAATTACACACAGAACACAAAAAACACACAACACCTTCCTAATATTGAGTTGCATCCAGCCCTTTTGGCCAGTTCGTTGGGTCATGGACTCTACAAGGTGTCGAAAGTGGTCCACAGGGATGCTGGCCCATGTTGACTCCAATGCTTCCCACAGTTGTGTCAAGTTGACTGGATGCCCTTTGGGTGGTGGACCATTCTTGATACACACGGGTAACTGTTGAGCGTGAAAACCCCAGCAGCGTTGCAGTTCTTGACACAAACCGGTGCGCCTGGCATCTACTACCGTACTCTGTTCAAAGGCACTTAAATCTTTTGTCTTGCCCATTCACCCTCTGGATGGCACACATACACAATCCATGTCTCAAGGCTTAGAAATCCTTCTTGAACCTTTCTGGCGCAGGCGTTCCATTAGCGACCCACCTCGACAACATCCGGTGAAATTGCAGAGCGCGAAATTCAAATTACAGAAATAGTAATATTTAACATTCATGAAAATACAAGTGTCATACATCAGAAAAAAGCTTAACTTCTTGTTAATCCAGCCGCTGTGTCAGATTTCAAAAAGGCTTTACGGCGAAAGCACACCATGCGATTATCTGAAGACAGCGCCCCACACACAAAAGCATAAAAAAAAGGTTCAACAAGGCAGGTGCGCCACGAAAGTCAGAAATAACGATAAAATAAATGCCTTACCTGTGAAGATCTTCTTCTGATGGCACTCCAAAAGGTCCCAGCTACAGCACAAATGGTCCTTTTGTTCGATAATGTCCTTCTTTATAACCCCAAAAACTCAGTTTAGCTGGCGCGCTTCATTCAATAATCCACCGGTTTCCCTCCTTCAAAATGCATACAAAATGAATCCCAAACGTTACCAATAAACTTCTCCAAACAAGTCAAACGACGTTTATAATCAAACCTCAGGTATCCTAATACGTAAATAAACGATACAATTTAAGACGGAGAATCGTTATTGTCTTTACCGGAGATAAACAACAAAGAACGCGCTCTCATCCACGCGCATGAAAACACTACAGCCAAAATGGGAGCCACTTAGAAAAACTACAAAATCTAGCTAATTTTTCCAAAAACAATCCTGAAACTCTTTCTAAAGACTGACATCTAGTGGAAGCCCTAGGAACTGCAAATTGGGAGGTTTTCCCTTCATATTAAACATGACAGCCATTGGAAACAGTGGTAGCTCAGTCCTTTTTTTTCTGGATGGTTTGACCTCGGGTTTTTGCCTGCCATATCAGTTCTGTTATACTCACAGACATTATTTTAACAGTTTTAGAAACTTTAGTGTTTTCTATCCAAATCTACCAATTATATGTATACCCTAGCTTCTGGGCCTGAGTAACAGGTAGTTTACTTTGGGCACGCTTTTCATCCAGATGTCAAAATACTGCCCCCTAGCCCAAAGAGTTTAACAAGTGACATCACCAAGGGATCATAGATTTCACCTGGATTCACCTGGTCAGTCTGTCATGGAAAGATCAGGTGTTCTCAATGTTTTGTATACTCAGTGTTTATAACTGCTGTTACTATTACTACCATTACTACAATTTAGATACTTTTCATTGTTTGTGTTTTTATTCTGTTCCTCATGGTCTTTATTTCTCTCCATCCCAGTGACCCTATGGAGATCCCTTCCAACGAGGCCCACGTCCCGTCCAACCTGAAATATCTGAACCAGTACAGCATCGCTGAGATCAACCACCGCCTCAAGAGCTACCTCAAGTTCCTGTTCGTCCGGGAGCCCTTCGAGAGGCTCGTCTCCGCTTACCGCAACAAGTTCACCCTCAAGTACAACTCCTCCTTCCACCGCCGCTTCGGCACCAAGATCGTCCGCCGCTACCGCAAGGACGCCACGCAGGAGGCGCTGCTCAGCGGCGCCGACGTCAAGTTCCGGGAGTTCGCCGAGTATCTTGTCGACCCGGCCACCCAACGCGACGGCCCACTCAACGAGCACTGGCAGACGGTGTACCAGCTGTGCCACCCCTGTCACATCCACTATGACCTGGTGGGCAAGTACGAAACCCTGGAGGAAGACGCCAACTACGTTCTGCGGCTGGCGGGGGAGTCGCTGCGCTTCCCGACCTACGCCAAGTCCACCCGCACCACAGACAGCATGACGGCCCAGTTCTTCAGCAACATCAGCTCTCAGCAGCACGGCCAGCTCTTCCAGCTGTATAAACTGGACTTCCTCATGTTCAACTACTCCACGCCAAGCTATCTGCGACTGGACTAACGACTAGAGGACCAGGACATGACTAGCCAGCTGGGACTCTGGGCACGATCCACTTTTATTAAGAGAAGAAAAAAAGAACAGAGAAAGAAGAGAATAGATATTTTTGCGGAAGCTTTATTCAAAAACTGTCGTCGCTGTTTCTGGGGGGTGAACAGGAAGGACTGAGGTGAATGGGAGGGACAGAGATTGAGGAAAGGTGCTGGATCCGATTTGACGTGAAAGATTCTTGGTTATCCAATCAGCATTGTCCTGAAGGTGAAAAAGGAGGAAGTGGAGATCCTATAGCATCAGAATGCAGGGTTCGGGTGGAGCTGATGTCAGAGGTTTTCTAAGAGGGGACAGAGGAGAGAAGCAGGACTCCTGGAGAGTGGTCGATGTGTGTTCTGTATGTACATGAGGTGGGACTCTTGACCAATTAGGCTGCTTTGGAATCTGCACAGCAAACGGTGGCCTCGCATGCACGTGCTCTGGCCCCAAAGCATCATGGGAGCTGAGCTTATTTTATAACGAACAATAACGAAACTCCGTCAAATTGTAAAACACACCCATGTCCTTCAGTGTGCTGTATCCTGGGTGTGTTTGATACCACCCACCAATTATACATTTGATAAGTAAACTGGCTCTTGGCTCCACCTCAAGCCCTCCTCATTATAGCTGGCTATGAACTTTGCTCTAAAAACCTCTAGAACCATCAGGCGTAAACAGTGGAGCTACAATTTACAGCCAACTGCTCTAAAGTAGTAGCTATGCTGTCAAGATCGCCATCGTCATAGGTGAAAAGAACTCCTGAATCCTGAGGTTTGCCAGGTGAGGCCTCAGACTCCCACAGCAGGATCTGAAAAGGCGGCCATTTTAGAAAGACACTGAGCACCCTCGAGGCTTTGAGCCACAGGAAGTGGTCAGAAGGAGTGATTGACAGGTGTTAGGTGCCTCCCACTGACCCAGAGAGGAACTGAAGAAGAGATGGCCCGTGTGGCTGTGAAAGGGTTTAAGGGACATGATCTCATAAATCTGCCCACACCACGCCCCAAAACCAGGGAGGGCCATAACCCTGCCTACGGGCCATGCCCCCCACGACGACCAATGTTTTCATCAGACAATAAAAGCAAGACATTGCTGCGAGCAGCAATAAAAAATATTATTTAAATTACTTTTACTGTCGGGGGTGGGTGTGGTGGATGAGAGAGAGGAAGATTTTAATATTTGTTTTCTTGGCAGATTTTTTTAAAAGATAAAATTGTTTTTATGAGTTTTGTTTTTCATGTTTTTTGTCCTGAGTTGCCTCCGGTACACTGTTAATGGTAACATTTTAATTGTCTTCCTTTTTCCCGAAGGGCGTACAATACAATAAAGTTAGGTCCATGGCTTTGGTTTCTCTGTGCGTGAGAACTGGGATATCCCATGGGATTTAGAGTTATTCCCTCTCTCCCCCTTAGTCAACTGAGTCTGGTGCCAAAGGGTTGGAACACTGCCAATGACAGAAAGGGACAGTAAACTCAACTCATCAGTACTTTTCGGTACATCCAATAATTTACAAAACATTTACAATCCTGTGATTGAAAACAAACTATAGCATGAAAAAAGTATTCTACATACATATCTACAGTGCAGACTACTGCTCAGAATCAGAAACAACAGCAGTGGTTGACTTCATAATAATCGATAATAGAACCGTCTACCTTTGAGTCTGGCGCTGAAAGTCAGGTCCGTGTCCGCCCTCCTCAGGTGAAAGTGCGGTGTAATCATTACTCTGTGTAGTCTATGGGATCACAGAGAGTCGTATACACAGTGCAGGAGTGGGCGACGGAGGGAGAAAGAAGGCCACCTAATTAGCCAAGCTGGGAGGGAGGGAGTCCTCTTTATTCTTTACACCCCTTTGTCATTCTTCCTCCATTCAGGCTTCAAAGAGAGAGGGACGTTTATTGGGAAAGTTGTGTATTTTTATGTTGCTAGGTCTGAGCAGAAGTAACAGCAGCACAGAGGAAATGATCACTACTATATTCATCTGTTCCTCTGACCGTTAGTTTAGACAGGCGTGGTGACTAATGACAGGCTCACCTCATTTTGTCATAGCTTCTAAAATATTGGTGGCAGTTGTGGTGTGTTTGCATGTATGTGTCGTTATAATTAGCAAACGGTTTGGAGGAACAAGGCCCTTCACATAGCGCTCTGATAAAGAGGAAGGCTATTGGTTTGGCCTACATCTCCGACCCCATCCACTTACAGAAACAATGGGAGCATTCTGAGCTCTCACACACACACACACACACACACACCCGCTGATGTTGATGCCACGCAGCCTCTTACTCAGCAGCTGTACTCTAGTGAGGGTTGGTAAGTGAGGTACGGAGGGAGAGGGGGATGGTTAGGGAGAGGGGGATGGTTGGGTATGGACACATTTAAAACACCACACACTCAGCTTATCTCTAACTGCCTATTTAACCTCCAAAATGAGACACTTTACGCAAAGGCTTCACAACTCTGCAAACAGTTATGGAGTCCTCTCCTCTTTACTCCAACCTCTCTCTCAAAATGGCCCCATATAAAAACAGAAGTGGGTTTTTGGACAGTGGCAGTGATCTCTACCCTCACAACAGGAAAAGGGCAGGCTTCTTATACAAACAGAGCTGTTAAAATCCCACAGAAGCCCAGCCTAACGATCCCTGTGGAAGTTCTGACCTGATTCAAAAAATATATATATTCTCCATTCTTATTCCATATCCTAGCTCACTCTACCTATAAATCCACCTGATTCCAATTCTGACATGTCCATTTAGTGTTCCTGTGCTGTAAGTATTTATTGACGAGTGTACGGGTATATTTATGTTGGAGAACGACGTCTATTGTTGGACTGAATTACATATTTACTGTGTTGCTAAATGCAGAAGCACAGGAAGTGCACGCCGCTCTGCACATTCGTAAACATATCCACTCTGGGGCCGGGGGGTTCTAGCCAGAGATAAGCATGGATGGGGCAGTTATCTGTCAGTGTTTTTGGGGGGAATTATGTTTTTATCTTTATATCTATGAGATATTCTTATCCAATCCGTCTCTGTGCAACAGTGAAAACCTCCCCATAATGCCCATGGAACTTCCTTTGTGTTACACATAAAAGGGTCCCCATGACGTTTCCTGCTGTTACGAATTAGCCCTTTGGTACCAACTCTCAGACCATGAGGCTTTTCAGAAATTTTCGAAATATTGTCAACTGTTGAAATCACTGGAAGGTTGTTAGAGCAGATCTCCCACTCAAAATGCACAGAAACCAAAGCCTGGAATGGTAATAGAGCTCTTTCCTTTCCCTATCTTAATTATGGTTTTCCATGTTCCTCTGTCAGCAACACTCCACAGCAGCTTCCACACTTTTCATTGACCTCATAGAAATATAACATATAGATAGAACACAGTTTCTTAGATATGACCTGCAGCATACGTATGTTGAATGGAACCATGATCATTTTGTTCATTTCAATGATTCTGTCCAATCCATTCTATGGTTGCCTCCTACATAGCCTATAGTGACTGGAGTGCCCTGACCACAGGGCACTCCAGTCACCACAGACAGTACCTTTTTATAGGGTCACCACAGATAGAGTCAATGGGTGCTGAAATGATCTGTGCCTTTTCATTCCTCTCATTGGAGCACTTTACTGTCATCTGATTGGTCAGTCCACACACACACTCTCCCTCATCAACTGTCAGATGAATGTTGTAAAACAGCATCCCACACACTAACACAGATCACGTGTAGACTCATGTGACCACATCAAGAGGATTTGCAAATAGAGGGTTTTAGAAATGCTTTCTCTGCTCAGATCTTCCCTCCTCTCCTAAGCCTTCAGATACTGAATGGTTTTCTGTGGCTCTGTGTTGCTCAGAGGTTGTACGTACACCCTTCAAATCCACACTTCAACCCTCAGATCTCTGTGTGCTAGTTTCAGTGTTCTCATCCGTTGCCAGATGGTGAGAGTGTGTTGAGGTGTGTTCACTTAAATCAATGTTGTTGACAGTCTAGGCTGGCTACTCTGCTGTTAGATACCATGTCATCGGCCGGCTTGTGTCGGAGAGGTCACTATGTGCTGTACCAACGAGTGTGTGTCTGAGCTGTGTGTGTGTGTATATATATATATATATATATATATTGGAGGTCGCTCTGTACTGTATTGTACCTGCTCTGCCTTAGAGTAACTCCAGGAACTCAAACAGGCTACGTTGTATTTATTTATTCATTCACCAACGACTACACATAACATTCCTCCTGGTGGTCTCCATGGCAACACACCTGGACTTTTCTCACGGGACAGACTGTTGGTTCATCGTCAAGGCCCTCTCACCAGAAACATGAATAATTGAATATATTGACTGCAGGTAGTGGGAGAGGAGTTGTGATTCCCCCAGCAGTGTTCATTCTGGTTCATTCTGTCTGATGTTTTCACAATAAAACGCCTCAAACTCAAACCCAGATGCCCCGGACTACTGTTTTTTTCTTCACTCTGCAGACAAGCAAGTGTGCGAACACAGACACAACAAACACACCAAATTCTATATATATATCAAACGCTAATCACACACACACATTTGTCACATTATCAAACGCTAACGCCTGTGTGAATTTAAGTATGCTCTCTCTAATTCTCTCCTCCTTTCTCTCTCTCGGAGGACCTGAGCCCTAGGACCATGCGTCAGGACTACCGGGCATGATGACTCCTTGCTGTCCCCAGTCCACCTGGCCTTGCTGCTGTTCCAGTTTCAACTGTTCTGCCTGCGGCTATGGAACCCTGACCTGTCCACCGGATGTGCTACCTGTCCCAGACCTGCTGTTTTCAACTCTCTAGAGACCGCATGAGCGGTAGAGATACTCTTAATGATCGCCTATGAAAAGCCAACTGACATTTACTCCTGAGGTGCTGACTTGCTACACCCTCGATAACTACTGTGATTATTATTATTTGACCATGCTGGTCATTTATGAACATTTGAACATCTTGACCATGTTCTGTTATAATCTCCACCCGGCACAGCCAGAAGAGGACTGGCCACCCCTCATAGCTTGGTTCCTCTCTAGGTTTCGGCCTGTCTAGGGAGTTTTTCCTAGCCACCGTGCTTCTACACCTGCATTGCTTGCTGTTTGGGGTTTTAGGCTGGGTTTCTGTACAGAACTTCGAGATATTAGCTGATGTATGAAGGGCTATATAAAATAAACTTGATTTGATTTGATTATCACTCACTGCCCAGTGGTTTCATGGGTATTCTCTGGTTGGCATGGATATCACCTCGTCAACCCATGGGCACCCCATGCCACCTGATGATTCCAAGCTTGGCATTACAACACATGCCATCTGTTTTGTTTGTGAAAAGCCTGCACATGCCGGTCTGCCAAAACAATTTCCCGGGTTACCATGGTTACTCCTGAGACATTCTTGTGCTCCATGATGGAAGTATATTCATGTGGTACGTATAACGTACCAGCTGTCATGTGTGGTCCACATTGGTAGCTGCTGTTATACGGAGTAATAAAAGTGGACAGTTAGATTTTATCCATGACTGATGCTTTTTGCAGGAGAGGCAACCCCAGGTATTTACCCCATGATATCTACCAGCCTTCCAACCATTACTGAGTGTCAACGCAACTACACTCGAGAGCTGAGCCTGGGATTGAACCTACAACCCTGTGTACTAGAGGTGAGATCGTTACTCGGAGAGCCAGTGGCTCCTTCACACTCAGAACACTTATCTAGCTAAACTAGCTAATGACAGACATTTGACGAACTGTGAAAGTACAATTATAACTGGTGTAAAGCTGCTGCTATGCTGATGAATCAACCAAATGCTGAGTCACTGAGGCATCTGCTATTTATTGCACCCTGTAGTTCACATAGGGCACTTTCTCAATGTCAACAACTGGGTTTGAATCCGTCCCAATATGGCCACTTGTTCCAGTGCATGTATACAGCCTGCTCTCTGTGGAAAGGTCCTGAGCTCTCATTATACAGACCTTGTGCTCAGCACAGTGGTTCCTTTCAAGTGGGCACCTTTGAAGAAATGGCCAGGGCCACGGAATCTATAAAAAAAAAAGAAAAAAAAAGAGTTGGAAAGTTCTCATCCCTATCTCGCCACAGATCAGTCTCTCATTATTAAAAACACAGTACTGTCCCCTACCACCTTTCTAAACGACATATCAATCCCTAATATAAGCAGAGATAACCCACCCAGAGAACTACAACACAATACAAAGTTATGCATGAAACTTACTGCCACTGTAAATTCCACCACCTGCTTTTTCCAAGACATCGGAAACAAGTTAATAGTCCCATTCTAATACATCCAGCATCTCCCCACATACAGAGGCATTTCTCCACTCCTGTCAGAAATACATCCAGCATCTCTCCACATACAGAGGCATTTCTCCACTCCTGTCAGAAATACATCCAGCATCTCTCCACATACAGAGGCATTTCTCCACTCCTGTCAGAAATACATCCAGCATCTCTCCACATACAGAGGCATTTCTCCACTCCTGTCAGAAATACATCCAGCATCTCTCCACATACAGAGGCATTTCTCCACTCCTGTCAGAAATACATCCAGCCTATTTCCAAGGCCCTGCCTTCTCATTGGCTAAAAACCCTGTCATTAGAAGGAGGCTGCGGACAGTGGCACATCAGGGGAGTGTTTGTGTGTGTTCATGTGTAGGGAAGGGAAGTTAACAGCTGCTGTGTCCATATGAGCTGTGTCACTGTGGGTATCTGTGGTTTGGGTGAATGCATGTAATATTTATGCTTAAAGGCAAATGCAACACCTGACAAAGTGTTGCATCACCGCAGGTCTCCAAAACAATCTCTCTCTCTCTCACTCTATTTATGCTGTTCTCTGTCACTCTGTGTATCTCATGGCTGTGTCCCCCTCAGGCTTCCATACGTTGCCACACACGCAGATGTGTGATTCCCACCTCAAATTAATGTTCACCACCCACCCAGTGGCTATCACTTTCTCCCTCTTTCTGGGTTTCTTGCCAAATGAGATCGATTGGGGTCTAAGTAAAGAATAATCAATTGGTGTTTCACTTCCTCAGTAGAGTGAATGTACTAGGCTGAGTCATCGGGCCCTGCTGACAGCGTCATCGATTCCTCCCAGTCCCCCTCAGTGACATAGCCAGTATAAACCCTACTGTAGGTTCAGAGGTGATAAAGACACGGTTAGATTATGAACCAGGCCGACTGTAGACAAAAAAAGACTTGAGCTGTTCTTATTTGAACTCTTGGCAACAGCACAGTTCAGGTCAGAAGGTTAAACCTGGCATCTGACGCCACCATCAGTCACCAAGGAATCTCACCCCTGGGAGGGAGGAAACTCTCCGTTTACGTCTCTTTCCTACCAGTTATTTCCCATCTCCAACCTATCCCTTTCTCTCTCTCAGTCATAGTAGGAAAACGTATGATAATGATGATGATTATCATTTTAATAACCCTCATTTCGTTTACCCCTAACAGCCATGATTATCTCTCACAGCAACACTGGGCCGATTGAGTTTCCATAGAGGCACACTCTGAAATCACTGGAGAGAAAATAATAAGGGGAAAAAATGATCTGTTTCCTATTAGCTTCCAGGGTGAATCAGCTATAGTTTTCCCTTCAGTTAGGGCAGTAAGCCCAGAGAAGACACCTGGAGTAGGCTTCAATGTCATGGTCCCCCTGGTGCAGACTGTACCCCTTTTCCCAAACCGTAGTCAAACCTGTCAACTCAAATCCCCCCCCCCGGTATCCCTCTCAGTCCCCCTCCTCCCAATACAAGGTTCAGCACCCCTCGTTAACACCAGAGCGTCTAGACATCAACAGAGGCACACTGTTACATGCCCACAGAATGCTGTACATACCACAAGCATGGATAATTAAGAGTGAGTGTGTGTGTGTGTTGCAGTCATACAGTACATGATTCCATGATTCACGCCTTCTGACTTCACTGAGAAAGAACAAAACCACAGAAAAATTAAGGCGTATTACGGTACATGGGTTAACGTAGCATGGTATCAGTACTGTCAAATATGAAAAGATAAGAGAAATCCATTGGATAGACTTAGGCCTAGTTGAAACTAAAAAGGTGGATGTGGTTGGAACGCTTCTCACCATCAGATCTACTAAGTATTGGTCAGACAACGGACTGTGATGCATTCAGAAACAAGCATTACAACAAACATGTTCTAGATCCTCTCTAGGTTAATGTTCTAGATCCTCTCTAGGTTAATGTTCTAGATCCTCTCTAGGTTAATGTTCTAGATCACCTCTAGGTTAATGTTCTAGATTATCCCTAGATTAATGTTCTAGATCCTCCCTAGGTTAATGTTCTAGATCCTCTCTAGGTTAATGTTCTAGATCACCTCTAGATTAATGTTCTAGATCCTCCCTAGGTTAATGTTGTAGATCCTCCCTAGGTTAATGTTCTAGATCCTCCCTAGGTTAATGTTCTAGATCCTCCCTAGGTTAATGTTCTAGATCCTCCCTAGGTTAATGTTCTAGATCCGCTCTAGGTTAATGTTCTAGATCCTCCCTAGGTTAATGTTCTAGATCCTCTCTAGGTTAATGTTCTAGATCCTCTCTAGGTTAATGTTCTAGATCATCTCTATCTCTGATCTTTCCCAGGAGAGGGTTAAGGACTACTGCTCAAGCTCATCTTTGATGTCCAGAACCAGAGAATATCTTTATTTTTGCCATGCAACTCTATTTGCAAGGCGTCAGAATGTAGAGATACTATAATGTATAAAACTTTCACCACTGTCAGACTGAGTCCATACGCTGTTATTCAAATGCTTTTCTCTTTCCAACTCCATACTCTGTGCCAAGTAAAACTTTAGCAATTATAGTAAACCCTTCTTCACACTTCCAATGAATTCCATAATCATAATCTGACGTGACACCTTTCAAACGAATCCTCTAACATGTATAACACCTCCAGAGACAGATCGACCTGTAGTTGACATAGCCAAGATATCATAACTTCACACACCAGTTGATATGATATGACATTTTTTATATAAGTACCCACCCAAAGGAGCATGTAATGTCAACATGTCTCTGGGGGTGCTGTTCCCACCTCTCAGGTCTCTCACATCTGAAAGAGAGAGTGAGCTCTGAGAAAGAATGGTTAGAGAGCGGAACTAAGGGAATGAGAGAAGGAGTGAGGGAATGAGAAGACATAATGAGAAGGAAGCAGTGACAGGAAGAGGGTAGAAAGACAGGAGTGTGTGTGTGTGTGTGTGTGTTCATCGAGTGAAGGTCACGAAAGGTGAAATACCACACTGGTGTTACCATGGAGACTGGAGGAGATAGAGACAGTGATTGTCCAGTGATCTCCTGAGGGCATCCAAAGAGCACACAATATATTTCTACCACAGTAACACCTCAATCATAACATTGCTTTACTGCAGAGAAGTGTCGGTATACACGGATTTGTCTCAATCGGAGCTGATCTTGTCCTTCCCTGTCTACCAGCATTTCATCCTAAACCTCTTTAGACAAGAGCTTTGACTGAACAACCACTAATACTACAACATCCAATTAACCTTTCTGAGGGACCGGCAAATCTTCACTCAGGATAATCACACATTTGAAGGCAGCTTATTTATTAAACATTTATGAGTCACAAAATGGTAATTCGTCTTGTTTCCGAGAACAGATTGCGAATATGAAAACAACAAACCCTTTTAACAGCACATTATTAGAGGTTAGAAAACAACAACAGTTCCAACAGAAAACTAAAGGAATATGGCATCAGAAAGAATAACATCTCATCACCCTGTGAATCTCCGCAGGCACATTTCATTGGAATATCAACGGCAGAGAGCCACCGTAGTGAACATACGTACATACGTGTAAACAGAGTGCGTTGCGTGTAAACGTCCGCGGTCAAAACCACATGATCGTGCGGGACCTGACTGCAAAACGCCACAATAGTACCTACTCTGTGTGACTGGACCCCCATTATAGATAGATAGAGATAGAGAGAAAGAGCAAAGAATCAAATCCCTCGAGAGGTATAAAAATAGCAGGTATCCAATACATTCCTTTGAGTATCGTTAACTGTCACGATCAGGCTGCTGTCCCCAATTCTATTTGTCCTTCCTTGTGATCATGCAAAACAAAACTAAGGGTACAGATGGCCACATGAAACCCCACACAGATAAACAAGTGAGGTTCAATCTGTGACTGACCTTAATGAGAGACTATATGAAGTGCACCCACAGAGCGTGAGATGCATATCGTCTGGGCTGAGAGTAGACTCAGTGCTCTAGTATAGACTATATAAAGCTTTGGACCAGGGGAAGGCAATACTAGTCTGTAACAACATAGTGTGCAGGCTTTTGTTCCATCCCAGCTCTAAAACAGCTGATCCAGCGACTACATTTAAGTCATTTAGCAGACGCTCTTATCCAGAGCGACTAACCCTGCAAACCCTGGCCCTAGCTGTCCAGGGCCAGTTGTGTACCTCCTGTAACCTGGCCTTTCTCCACCCTGTCTGTCCATGTATCTCCCCTCTGTCAGGACTAAACACTGCAGCCCGTTGATCTCACTAACTGAAGGCTTCCAGCTAAATTTGCAGTGTCCACCGGATATAAGTGACTTGTTGCAACGAAACAACAACGGTCAAATCTCTTAATAAATTGCACTGTAAGAAGCATATGATTTTTAGAATGCAATGTCATTGGTTGAATGGAAAAAAGGAACCAGATGCAGAGAAATGTCTTTCCAAATAATATCGTTTTTTTTTTCTCTTCTAAATGAACATCTGTAGCTCCTCATTGGCTCAATCAGCATATTGTTAAGTGCTACTCTGCACAATAGGAGAGGCAGAGGATTGTTCCAGCGACCAATAGCTGAGCGAGGCAAACTGCCTCAACGGCAACAACCCCGCAAGGCATAAGAGAAGGGGTAGGGGTTCTGGGTCAGGGGTAGAGGCACGGGCGTGACCCCTCTGCCAGGGATCAGGGGTCATCTCAGTCACCCACGTCGCTGTCCTGGTCGCCGATGTACCACAGGAATTGGAAGCTGAGGGCCAGGAGGGCGGTGCCCAGGAGGTCGCCCAGGGCGGTCAGGTAGGGGATGGAGAAACTGTCTGGGTCTTTACCACTACGCCACATAGAGTACACCATCCAGTCTGCTATACACAGCAACAGGAACACCTGAGACACACACACACACACAGACTTTAATATACAGAATGACTTTACATAATGTAAATCTGTACAAGAGAAACATGTAATAATAAAGGGAGGGAGAGGGAATGAGAGAGCGCTGATAGCTTAAAGTTAGTTCGCTTAAAGACCTATCACACAGCAACACAATTACCATCACACGTGTAAATCAATGTAAGACATCATTGTAAGACATCACAACCCCAATATAAACAGATGCACACACACATACATTTTCTAAGAAACACCATGGAAACACAAAGAAAACTGAGCCAAGGAATAAGGAAGGAGAGAGAGAGAGAGAGAGAGAGAAAGAGACCGAGAGAGAGCGAGAGAATGGAGATGAGCGCTGGGCCATTGTGTTTTAGAGAAAAGAAACTGTCTGCCAGTGGTTGATGTTATTCCTGTTTCACTGTCCAAAAAACAAAGAGCTTGAAACTCTGCCCAATGCAATTAGCCCGACCAGAGACAGAGAGGCAGTATGACAGCTATACTATAAGGAATAAAACTAAGCATTCGACTGATAACCATATGTAAAGGAAAACAAGGAGAAATCTAATGTTACTTGCAGCAAATACATTATAGGGAAATGGATCATTTCAAATACCAAAATCACAAGAAGCATATACCAACCACGTCTTGGGATAAAGAGGGAATTATTTGTAACGGTGTGTGTTTCATAGGTGTGTCTGAATTCCTCGGTTCATCTAGAATTCTAAGAATGATGGCTTTGAAATGTCTGCCTCTATGCAGAACGCGTTAAGTATGGAAACCCCCAAGGGTCACACGACAAAGTCTATTTGCCTCGTCACACATAGTGGGTAGCGTACAAAGTAGGTAGCCTGAAATAACACTGACTTTACTCCTTGTGACAGAGCAGGGAATCAAACACTTCCTCTTTCTCTTAAAGCCCTCTCTCCTTGTCTCGGTCTATCAAGTTCAATCTTCTTTCCCCTCTGTCCTTTTATTGAGTGTCACTGTCCATCAAATACCCCTTCGACAGACCCCCACCACACAGACAATCAACAGAATAAAATGTTTAAAAGAGTTTAAAAACTCTCCCCAAATCGCGTTGTCTAAATACGTTTTAGGAGACAATCAACAGACAGACAAGCAGAGAGAACGACGTCCAACCTCCCCTTCCACCATAACAGTATTAACTAGAATGGTCTAATTAATGCAGAGAAGAGAGCAGAGGAGAAGACTCCAGAATGGAACCAGACACTGTTTGATGTCCTGCGGCTGGATGGGATCCTGCATCAGCCCTTTGTCTCCATCTTTCTAATGAAAAAGATTTACACAGGAAACGCTTTGAATGTGTTTGGTCTAAAGCAAGTGTCTTTGTTTGTTTTCAAGTGTGTGCTTTGAATGTGTTTGGTCTAAAGCGAGTGTCTTTGTTTGTTTTCAAGTGTGTGCTTTGAATGTGTTTGGTCTAAAGCGAGTGTCTTTGTTTGTTTTCAAGTGTGTGCTTTGAATGTGTTTGCTTGGAAAACTGATGTGAAATGCCAGAATAATTAATAAGCAACAGAAACATACCTATCTAATACCTCTTTCTCCCTGCCATCCCTTTTCACACCAGCCAATTCTGGCTAGACAGTACTTTGTCCTTCTCGGAGCATATATCCAGGTTGCAGGCTAAGGTTACATCTAGGTTTTCTGTATCGTAATCACTCCTCCTTCACCCCATCTGACAAACTAACCCTGATTCAGATGACCATCCTACCCATTACGGAGACGTAATATACAGATCGGCCAGTAACGGTGCTCGAGCGGCTAGATGTTCTTTACCATTCGGCCATCAGATTCCATCAGATTCGGCCATCACAAATGCTCCTTATAGGACTCTATACTCCTCTGTTAACTGGCCATCTCTACATACTCAACACAAGATCCTCTGCTAATTTCTAAAATTCTCTTAGGCATCACTCCCCCTATCCAAGATACCTTTTGCAACCCTCATCCTCTACATACAACACCTGATTTTCCAGTCACATTCTGTTAAAGGTCCTCAAAGCTAACACATCCCTGGGACGCTCCTCTTTCCAGTTCGCTGCAGCTAGCGACTGGAACGATCTGCAAAACACTTAAACTGGATAGTTGGACACTCATTGACATTTGTAGCTGTTTTGTGTGATGTGCTTGGTCTCTGCCTTTTCTGTACTTCGTGCTGTTGTCTGCCCTTAAGGTTTGTGCCAGGTTGTGTTGTTGCCATAGGTCTCCCTTCAAGTGTCTTCCATCTGTGTTGTCCGTCTTGTCTTTTTAAAATTTTTAATCCAGGCCCCTGCCCCACAGGAGGCTTCTTGCCGGGCCGTCATTGTAAATAAGAATTTGTTCTTAATGGACCGGCCTGGTAAAATTAGCAGCACTTCTGGTACAGAACTTTGACCCGATTAGGACATGGTAAGAAATTAGGAGATGGGTCCACAGATATAGATTCTGACTCAAATGTATTTAACCTACCCCGGCCAAACCTGGATTAAGAACAAATTCTTATTTACAATGACGGCCTACCCTGGACGACGCTGGGCCAATTGTGCGCCGCCCTATGGGACTCCCAATCACGGCCGGATGTGATACAGCCTGGATTCGAACCAGGGACTGTAGCGACACCTCTTGCACTGAGATGCAGTGCCTTAGACCGCTGCGCCACTCGGGAGCCCCCCAACAGGTCTCTCAGTAAGACAATGGTGAAGGTCATGATGCTCCTCTGTCCCATCTCAATTACACACTAACATTTGAAATGACGTGTTTAGCTTGTGTCGTGGAAATTACCACCAGGGACACCTGAAGTCAATCTTAAATGAATCATTCTTTATTAATCAGCTGAGAGGTTCCAACAAACTTAATGCACCAAGTAGTACACGTCTTTCAGGAGCTGTGCCGGGGCAGTCCAGTTAGTTCTCTTATATACTGCTTACAAAGACAAGTTACACTGCAAAGTGTTTAGACCCTTCCCCTTTTCCACATTACAGACTTATTCTAAAATGTATTAAATGTTGTTGTTTTTTGCCTACAAAATGTACACACAATACCCCATAAAAGACTCATCTAAAAACAGGTTTCTGGAACTGTTTGCAAATTTATTACAAATTAAAAAAACAGAAAAACCTGTACATAAGTATTCAGACCCTTTGCAATGAGACTCAAAATTGAGCTCAGGTACATCCTGTTTTCATTGATCATCCTTGAGATGTTTCTACAACTTGATTGGAGTCCACCTGGGGTAAATTCAATTGATTGGACATGATTTGGAAAGGCACACACCTGTCTATATAAGGTCCCACAGTTGACAGTGCATGTCAGAGAAAAAAACAAGCCATGAGGTCGAAGGAATTGTCCGTGGAGCTCCGACACAGGATTGTGTCGAGGCACAGTTCTGGGGAAGGGTACCAAAAACTGTCTGTAGCATTGAAGGTCCCTAAGAACACAATGCCCTCCATCATTCTTATATCAAAGAAATTTGGGTCCACCGAGATCAGCATCATGCTGGAGGGATGTTTTTCAGCAGCAGGGACTGGAAGAAAAGTCAGGATCGAGGGAAAGATGAACGGAGCAAAGTACAGAGAGATGCTTGATGAAAACCTGCTCCAGAGTGCTCAGGACCTCAGACTGGGGCGATGGTTCCCCTTCTAAAAGGACAACGACCCTAAGCACACAGCCAAGACAACGCAGGAGTGGCTTCGAGATAAGTCTCTGAATGTCCTTGAGGGACCCAGCCAGAGCCCCGGACTTGAACCCAATCGAACATCTCTGAAGAGACCTGAAAAAAGCTGTGCAGCGACGCTCCCCATCCAACCTGACAGAGCTTGAGAGGATCAGCAGAGAATAATGGGAGAAACTCCCCAAATACAGGTGTGCCAAGCTTGTAGCGTCATACCCAAGAAGACTCGAGCTGTAATTGCTGCCAAAGATGCTTCAACAAAGTACTGAGTAAAGGGTCTAAATACTTACGCAAATGTAATATTTCAGCTGTTTTTTTAATACATTTGCAAACATTTCTAAAAACCTGTTTTTGCTTTGTCATTATGGGTTATTGTGTGTAGATGGATGAGGAAACAAAATGTAGAAAAAGTCAAGGGGTCTGAATACTTACCGAATGCACTGTATATTTGCATGATTTAGCTTATTAGTTATTCATAATTAACGTTTGGTTCCTGCATGTGTCTGGCAACGTCTCCTATCTTAACTTATAGAACATATTCTGGGTGTTCTGCCAAAAGGTCTGAGGAGGGGGTCATGACCGTCTCCCCCTCATATCTCTACCCAGCACCTACAGGAACCAATGATTGTATGAGACAAGATGTACAATTCAAGGCTCTGTTCAGAGAACAAAATGTTCCTTCACACTAGCTATCTACTTCGATCTAACTAATTGTGGAAGACATTGATGATCCTGGATGGGCCTCTCTGTACTGTCCGTGTCAGACTTGAGAGGTGGGAAAGGCACAGCAGGAATTGCATGATGCCATCTCTGAAACCACTGAAGCCCCATTCAAAGAATCCTACCAAGGAAAGTGTGGGAAAGCAAAGGGAATTCTCTAAAGTAGAGGGAGACGGGGATAGAGGTTGAATATATTCTATTCAATTCAGCTTAAATAAAGTAGGATTTATTGTATTTACATGTGATGCAGTTATCCCCCCCTCCATGCCTGCTATAAAGTACAAAATAACTTGTTTGTCTGCAGTCCAACAGAGAGGACAGTGGTATCTTTCAACTAAACTGCTGGTCCTAAAGTGCTTCAATGTTTCTATGGTTATGTAAATAGACGTGTTGCCCTATGCTTGTGAGCAACCCCAGTGTGCAGTGCCTGTTCAGGCTGTTCTCTCTCTGAGGAGTGGAAAGTTACCTGTGCTGTGTTTGCTCAGGGTGTTATCTCCCAGTCAGCAGTCTCTCTCTCTTTCTCTCTCTCACTCTCTAACCCCAGTACACACTCACACCCTCAGCTGCTGCACTCGACTCTGCCCTATACTAAGAACTGTGTGTTCTCTCTGAGAATTCAACCTCTATCCCCATCTCCCCTACTTTAGAGAATTCCCTTTGCTTTCCCACACTTTCCTTGGTAGGATTCTTTGAATGGGGCTTCAGTGGTTTCAGAGATGGCATCATGCAATTCCGGCTGTGCCTTTCCCACCTCTCAAGTCTGACACGGACAGTACAGAGAGGCCCATCCAGGATCATCAATGTCTTCCACAATTAGTTAGATCGAAGTAGATAGCTAGTGTGAAGGAACATTTTGTTCTCTGAACAGAGCCTTGAATTGTACATATTGTCTCATACAATCATTGGTTCCTGTAGGTGCTGGGTAGAGATATGAGGGGGAGACGGTCATGACCCCCTCCTCAGACCTTTTGGCAGAACGCCCAGAATATATTCTATAAGTTAAGATGGGAGACGTGCCAGACACATGCAGGAACCAAACGTTAATTATGAATAACTAATAAGCTAAATCATCCATCTTGGCCATGTTCTGTTATAATCTCTACCCGGCACAGCCAGAAGAGGACTGGCCACCCCTCATAGCCTGGTTCCTCTCTAGGTTTCTTCCTAGGTTTTGGCCTTTCTAGGGAGTTTTTCCTAGCCACCGTGCTTCTACACCTGCATTGCTTGCTGTTTGGGGTTTTAGGCTGGGTTTCTGTACAGCACTTTGAGATATCAGCTGATGTACGAAGGGCTATATAAATACATTTGATTTGAATTTGAATTTGATTTGAATTGAAACAAACTTTTCATGTGACAGAGAGATATTACCAGACATCCTTATTAAGGACCTTTAAAATAGTCATTTTCACACTACCATCTCTTCAAGACTGACACTTAGTTGTGACATTAAAAATCATGTTGGGTGATTGACAGAGGTGATGATCAGAGGGGCAGAGTTTTCACCACTTATATTATTACTGGGGCAGAAATATGGACAGCGATTCACAGCTCTCCTCACAGTCTTCACACACAGATCGCTGTGAACACATATCTCAGACAAGTCCTTGGTGGGTGAAGGGGTGTAGAGGGATGGTAAGCTCTGTAGGAGGTGGAGCTGGTCCTCAGTGTGTGAGAGCTGCTCCAGCTCAGTGCTTCTCCTCTGTAGCTCAGTGATTTCCTGCTCCAGCTCTTTAATGAGCCCTTCAGCCTGCATCTCTGCTGCTTTCTGCTTCTCCTCAATCACCTCAATGAGCTCAGCCTGGCTTCTCTCAATGGAGCGCACCAGATCAGTGAAGACCTGCACACTGTCTGATATCTCTCTCTCTGCTTCTCTCTTGCTGAGATCTACTGAGTGTTTGATCTCCTTAACCTTCTGCAGTCGTTTCTGGATCATATGCTGAACTTCTGCCTCAGTCGTCCTCAGCTGAGCCTTCCTCTCTCCATACTCTTCCTCTATAGGGACAGTGTCATGAGTCTTGTGGTCTGTCTCAGTGCAGAACTGACACACACAAGTCTGGTCAGTCCTACAGAACAGCTCTAGAGGTCTGTCGTGCTTCTTACACATCCTGTCTTCTAGGTTCTCCACAGGGTTGATCAGCTTGTGTCTCTTTAAGGCTGGGACTCTCTGATGAGGCTCAAGGTGAGTCTCACAGTAAGAGGTCTGACACACCAGGCAGGACTTCGGTGCCTTGACCTTCATCCCAGTGCAGATGTCACAGGACACTTCTCCAGGCTTGGCAGGGGACTCATCTTTACCTCTGACTCTCATCTTCTTAAAATTCTTTACAACCTCTCTGAACGTTGTGTTGACACGAAGCTCAGGTTCTCTGTAGAAAATCTCCTTACATAATGGACACTGGCACAGGTCACTGGTATCCCAGTATCCACTGATACAGGCCTTGCAGTAGTTGTGTCCACATGGAATAGAGACTGGCTCAGTGAACACATCCAGACAGATAGAACACAGGAAATGCTCTTCAGACAGGAGACTGCTGGAGGTGGTCATATCTAGACAGAGACCAAAGGTGAAACCATAAAGCATTTCCTGGACTCAGTTGGCTCTCTATATTAAAAATAACCAACTCAATAAAGGATTCAGAGTTGTCAAGCAAGCCAGACATTGATTCTAACCAATCTTTTGTATTTAAATATTTAAAAAAAGGTACCAGCCCGTTTTACTACTTAATTGTGAAAAAGACCTTTACCAAAGGCAGACATGTTTAACAAGTGATCATGCTACGGTATGAGGTTTATGTTACTACTTGTCCAGGTAAACGTTTTTTTAACTCACCTGTGTTGATGTTGACCGTTAAGATTCCTAGATTAATAAGGCGCTCACAGAGATCGAACGCAGCGTAGTTGTGTAGCAAGACTTCTGACGAGGAGTAGGGTTTCAGTGCCTGATACAAGTCTCTTCACTTTACTTTCACTTCAGCAAAGTGTGGTTTGCTTATTGCTTCTCTTAAAAGGTACAGAGCGAACATATTTACACGCGGCTGAACACTCTAAAACAGTTCCCAACCCTTTCTGGTTACTGTACCACCAACTGAATTTTGCTCTGCCCAGAGTACCTCTGAAGTACCACCTCATGTGCATTTTACCAGTAGGCCTATGGTGTCATGAGTATGCTCAAGCACCCCCTGTGGATAGGCCAAGTATCCCCAGGTGTCCTAGTACCCCTGGTTGGGAACCACTGCTCTAAAACAACTACAGCTCTTCTCAATCTGTTAATACTGTAATAATGTTATCATATACCCTCCTGCTCATAGTATCTTACAGTGTTAAAAGGCTCACTAGTGAAGTTGAAGAGAAATGGCAACTAACATATGTCTTCCTTCCTATAAAGACCAGTGAGTAAGCATCGACACCCAGACTATCAAAGCTAAGTTCCATGGAACCAAGACTCCCAGGATGGCAGTTAGGCATTGCTGTGTACAACAACCCTCTAGGTGTGCGTTTAGTATAAGCACCAACTCACATTCTGAGCCTTTGCTTCCATAATCGATCCGAATGCCATCAAAGCGGTAACACAAACACAAGTCAGACTTCCTCAGGGATAAAATCACAGAGCTCTAGGAATGCTTAGGATACACACATTTCTACATTTACATTTTAGTCATTTATCAGGCGCTCTTATCCAGAGCGATCTACAGGAGCAATTAGGGTTAAGTACCTTGCTCAAGGGCACGTCGACAGATTTTTCACCTAGTCGGGCTAGGGGATTCAAACCAGCGATGTTTCGGTTACTGGCCCAATGCGCTTAACCGCTAGGCTATCTGCCGCACCTGATTTTCCTTCAAATGTCACTTTGTAAGGAGTACTCTCATCTCAAGTTGACGTTCATCATGCGTGTGGTTCATTTATGTTTAAGCGTTTTGAAAGCAGAGTGAAAAAGGGTCTCTGAACGCAGCTCGCTTATGATAGTGTCACAATAATAGCGGTGTCTCGCAAAATAACAGCTTTTAATAGAAAGTAATGTCAGCCAGTGAATTCTCAAGCTCAGACGAAGGTCACAGTTGGAAAAAGAACTTGCAGACTATGGGTAGATTGCCAAGGAACTATCCCCTACCACCTGATCACACACACACCACTGACCTGAAAGAGGGCGGCAGCCAGGTAGACGGTCATGAAGATAGGCGTCAGGGTGGTGTGGCCGCTCTTCATCAGGTGGATGGTGTACAGGAAGATCAGGTGACCCGGGAGCACCAATAGGAGCAGCACCTGGGCCGAACGGTGATTGGCTCCTGAGAGAGAGGAGACGAGAGGAGTTGGAACTGTGCAACTGAGTCTAACAATAGAACAGATGCTAAGACGGTTCCTAACCTGTGTATCTGTCAGCCTAAACACTGACTGGGGATAATTATGGGGTAGATCTTCTGCAGCACCTACAATTTATGTCTTAAAATCACAGCGAGATGGACTTGAAGGGGGGGGAGAAATATCTCTATGTTAAGCAATCTGTCCTGTAGGATGCCCTGTTTAAAACAGATCACATTTCCACAGTTTAAGTGAGTATTGGTTAGGTGCTTTACCTGTGCCACAGAAGGTGCGGCAGGGGTAGTAGCAGCCTTTGGCTTCCTCTGGTACCTCCCCAGGAGCACTGTGGAAGTGCAGGTGAGTGGAGATACGGCTAGACTGGATGGCTACCAGGTTCCCCCCAATACCTGGAGAACAGACAGAACAGGCAGGCTTAGGGCTGGAGCTGACTGGAGGCAGCTGAGTATAGAACAGAAGTGAGGGTTAGAGAGAAACGCGAGGACCCAGATTTGTATCCTTCCCTAAACAGTTGATGCCTTCCAGTCACAGATCTAAGGTAACCCAACCTCTCCCTCCAAAGAGCAGGGATGTACTGTAGTTTCTGTCATATTACTTTCACATATCAAGTCCTTCCAGATCAATTAGGACAGAGGGATGGGTGTGAGTTTTGGTTTGGAATGCAGCCAGGTTGTGTTGTATCTCAGTACATTGCTCAACACGTCAGCCTGGCCTCAACCAGAAGGAGCATGAGACAGCAGTGATGCTTCGCCACAGTCTGAGACATAATGAATACATATTACTGTGTGGGATAACTGCATTACAGAGAGAGAGAAAGAGAGAGAGGAGGGGAAAAAGCGAGAGGTGGGGATAGACAAAGACAGGGAAAGTAGGGGGAAAGAGCGTGCCCCATCTAATTCGGCTCAGCTTCCTCATATAGATTGTCATTTGTATCAAGCAGAGGAACATTGCTCATGAGAACAGCAGGACAAGGCAATTGATATCCACACACACAGTCAGTCAGGTGACTCAGAGTAGTCTAGCCACGCAGCACAGGAAATGTAGAAACACTCACAGCTTCCAGGTGGGCAGACCAGACAACCACTCCAACCCAAAAATAGTGTATGAGACAGACAACACTGACAGAAAGTAGAGGAGGAGATGAGAGAGGCTGTGGTCAATGAAACAGACAACACTGACAGAAAGTAGAGGAGGAAATGAGAGAGGCTGTGGTCAATGAGACAGACAACACTGACAGAAAGTAGAGGAGGAGATGAGAGAGGCTGTGGTCAATGAAACAGACAACACTGACAGAAAGTAGAGGAGGAGATGAGAGAGGCTGTGGTCAATGAGACAGACAACACTGACAGAAAGTAGAGGAGGAGATGAGAGAGGCTGTGGTCAATGAGACAGACAACACTGACAGAAAGTAGAGGAGGAGATGAGAGGGGCTGTGGTCAATGAGACAGACAACACTGACAGAAAGTAGAGGAGGAGATGAGAGAGGCTGTGGTCAATGAAACAGACAACACTGACAGAAAGTAGAGGAGGAGATGAGAGAGGCTGTGGTCAATGAGACAGACAACACTGACAGAAAGTAGAGGAGGAGATGAGAGAGGCTGTGGTCAATGAGACAGACAACACTGACAGAAAGTAGAGGAGGAGATGAGAGAGGCTGTGGTCAATGAGACAGACAACACTGACAGAAAGTAGAGGAGGAGATGAGAGAGGCTGTGGTCAATGAGACAGACAACACTGACAGAAAGTAGAGGAGGAGATGAGAGAGGCTGTGGTCAATGAGACAGACAACACTGACAGAAAGTAGAGGAGGAGATGAGAGAGGCTGTGGTCAATGAGACAGACAACACTGACAGAAAGTAGAGGAGGAGATGAGAGAGGCTGTGGTCAATGAGACAGACAACACTGACAGAAAGTAGAGGAGGAGATGAGAGAGGCTGTGGTCAATGAGACAGACAACACTGACAGAAAGTAGAGGAGGAGATGAGAGGGGCTGTGGTCAATGAGACAGACAACACTGACAGAAAGTAGAGGAGGAGATGAGAGAGGCTGTGGTCTGTCAGACAGAAAGGGACAGAAAGAGAGTTTGGGGTTGTGTTTTAGAGATGGGTATATTTTGGGGTAGCTGGGCTTATCTCCCCTCCTGTGCTTGTTATCCTGATCAGGCAGGCCTAAATGAGGACAGACACCTCTGCTGCCCGGAGATTATGGCCACTTAATCCAATCTTTGCTGCCAATCCGTCTCTCCACTGACATTTAACTTCTCCATGTTGCGGCTAAATAGAACTCCCCACCCTCCTCACGCCTCTCTCCCCACAATCTTATCTTTTTCCCCCCTCTTCATCTCTCACACTCCTCCCTGCCTAACCCCCACCCTTCTCATTCCACCACATCCCTCATTTTCATTGCACCTCTCATCCATCTCCACTCCACCATTCAATCCCTCTTCTCCCTCTCCTCCAGAGGTCTGGGGAGAATGGTGGTTCGACCTCAGCAGGGGGGCTAGCTGCTGTAATTTGGGTCACTGGGTCTCACGGCAGGAGGGGTGGGGTGAGGGTAGACCACAGGGGGTCCCGTCTCCCACTATCTCCCGCCCCATCGGAATAGCTCTGGGACAACAGACGGACTGTCTGCCTGCCTCTCCACATCTCATCTCCATTTTCCTTTCTCTAATTTCAAGTCTCCTTTCTCTCTCCCATCCATCTCCTTTACCAGCTTCACTCATCTATCTTCTTATATTCTGTATCCAGTTTAGAAGAGAGGAACTGTGCATGTTCAGAGTGAAAGCATCAAATGCTCAGTCTAGTCATCTCCTCTTCCCTATAGGATAGTAACCACCTCTATGTGTTGTAAATCACAGATAGTTACAGGGTTGGTGATGAAACCTCCCTTTTACAGCCCCAGAATCATTTGTCTGTGTGGTCCCCCTACACACCCTGACACACACACTTCCCTGATCACACAGCCATTTCCTGATTTGTTGACATCTCAGCAGTAACATCGATTAGAGGCACACAGTCGTCTTCCATCGAGTTAAATGTCTCTCATTAACAATGTTTAATTAAAAGCTGATCTCCGGTTGTCAAAATGCCAGCAACAGCCTTGGCAACGGTCCCCCGGTAAGGATGGGAGGAGGGTGACAGTAGCAGTGATATAGAGACAGACGTTTGTGTTTAGTCCATTACTCACTATTTTTCTAACTATGAAGTTTGAATGTAAATTCAGTCAAATTGGTGCACATTGTAAGTCACATTGTAAACCCACACAGTGTGTCAGTCACATTGTAAACCCACACAGTGTGTCAGTCACATTGTAAACCCACACAGTGTGTCAGTCACATTGTAAACCCACACAGTGTGTCAGTCACATTGTAAACCCACACAGTGTGTCAGTCACATTGTAAACCCACACAGTGTGTCAGTCACATTGTAAACCCACACAGTGTGTCAGTCACATTGTAAACCCACACAGTGTGTCAGTCACATTGTAAACGCACACAGTGTGTCAGTCACATTGTAAACCCACAGTGTGTCAGTCACATTGTAAACCCACACAGTGTGTCAGTCACATTGTAAACCCACACAGTGTGTCAGTCACATTGTAAACCCACACAGTGTGTCAGTCACATTGTAAACCCACACAGTGTGTCAGTCACATTGTAAACCCACACAGTGTGTCAGTCACATTGTAAACCCACACAGTGTGTCAGTCACATTGTAAACCCACACAGTGTGTCAGTCACATTGTAAACCCACACAGTGTGTCAGTCACATTGTAAACCCACACAGTGTGTCAGTCACATTGTAAACCCACACAGTGTGTCAGTCACATTGTAAACGCACACAGTGTGTCAGTCACATTGTAAACCCACACAGTGTGTCAGTCACATTGTAAACCCACAGTGTGTCAGTCACATTGTAAACCCACACAGTGTGTCAGTCACATTGTAAACCCACACAGTGTGTCAGTCACATTGTAAACCCACACAGTGTGTCAGTCACATTGTAAACCCACACAGTGTGTCAGTCACATTGTAAACCCACACAGTGTGTCAGTCACATTGTAAACCCACACAGTGTGTCAGTCACATTGTAAACCCACACAGTGTGTCAGTCACATTGTAAACGCACACAGTGTGTCAGTCACATTGTAAACCCACACAGTGTGTCAGTCACATTGTAAACCCACAGTGTGTCAGTCACATTGTAAACCCACACAGTGTGTCAGTCACATTGTAAACCCACACAGTGTGTCAGTCACATTGTAAACCCACACAGTGTGTCAGTCACATTGTAAACCCACACAGTGTGTCAGTCACATTGTAAACCCACACAGTGTGTCAGTCACATTGTAAACCCACACAGTGTGTCTTTAATCAGTCAGTGATATTGCGTCTCACCGTTAATGACAGGGGTGTACACCACAATGCCAGCCAGGTTCGGGTCAGACACTGTTTTGTCCAAGATGAGACCTCCGATACTGCAGAACACAGAACATTCACACATTAAATGGTGCTATTATTCTCATCACGTGAATGTACAATAGTCTGCTGCTATTTCTCTATGACAGTGAGTGAGAGCATCCACACACACCTGCTGATGACCATGGCTGTGATGACAGGCTCCCAGCCGGAGTAGAGCAGGGTGCGGCTGGCCGGGTGTTTGGAGGAGATCACCATCCACACTGGAGTCAGAGACAGGAAGAAGGCACACACCAGGGACGACGCGTACGGGTGAGAGTCTACAGAGACAGACAGCGAGCGAGAGAGACAAATCCAATTGTATTCATCACATGCGCCGAATACAACTGGTGCAGACTTTTACAGTGAAAAGCTTGCTTAAGAACATTTCCCAACGATGCAGAACTTAAAACTAACACAAAAGGAAGAAAATACATGAGACAAGATCGAATAGAGCTATACACAAGAATAGAGCTATATACAGGGAGTACCAGATCAATGTGCAGAGGTAGATATGTACATGAAGGCAGACAGACAGAGAGCGGCAGAGAGAGAGAGAGAGGCAGAGAGGAAAGGGATTTTTTTTTAAAGAATTAAAAACAGATGTAATCCCCAGAGTGAAACAACTGGTGGGAGTTACAACAACAAAACAACAAACACAATTTATCAGCTTCAGCTGCATGAGGATTGACAGAGCAGGGGGGAGATACTGTCCCTCCGCTCCCCAGGAAAGACAGCGTGACACAGAGCAGGGGGGGGGAGATACTGTCCCTCCGCTCCCCAGGAAAGACAGCGTGACACAGAGCAGGGGGGAGATACTGTCCCTCCGCTCCCCAGGAAAGACAGCGTGACACAGAGCAGGGGGGGAGATACTGTCCCTCCGCTCCCCAGGAAAGACAGCATGACACAGAGCAGGGGGGGAGATACTGTCCCTCCGCTCCCCAGGAAAGACAGCGTGATACAGAGCAGGGGGGGAGATACTGCCCCTCCACTCCCCAGGAAAGACAGCGTGATACAGAGCAGGGGGGGAGATACTGTCCCTCCGCTCCCCAGGAAAGACAGTGTGACACAGAGCAGGGGGGGAGATACTGTCCCTCCGCTCCCCAGGAAAGACAGCGTGATACAGAGCAGGGGGGGAGATACTGTCCCTCCACTCCCCAGGAAAGACAGCGTGATACAGAGCAGGGGGGGAGATACTGTCCCTCCGCTCCCCAGGAAAGACAGCGTGATACAGAGCAGGGGGGGAGATACTGTCCCTCCACTCCCCAGGAAAGACAGCGTGATACAGAGCAGGGGGGGAGATACTGTCCCTCCGCTCCCCAGGAAAGACAGTGTGACACAGAGCAGGGAGCAAGAAAACAACAGAGATTCATAACAAAACAAAGAAGTTCTGTATTTGCATGACTCAGTACAGTAGCTACAGAACATCTAACTTAAAGACCTGAGAAACCGATCATCACTCACTAGCAAGACACAATCCTTGGAGGGGTCTACTTTAGACTGAAATTTGCATGCGCACACACTTAATATTTGGCCAAAATCGAATGATTATTACAGCACTAAATCAGAGTCATGTTGGAGAATAGAGAAGGGGAAAACACCTGCTTAGTGCCTAGTAGTGAGATATGTGACTTCATCATCCCCGTCTCCTTACCAGATTTTCGTCTCACCATGATCCCATTCCACACTTAACGGCCCTCATCATCAACCCCCTGAAGACATAGATATAAAACCCAGAGAAGGGACCTATATGTAGTCACAGTGGGTGGAATTGGGTAATAGTCCCTGTCATGATGACACCGGTATACCCACCAGTCCCTGGGTTTAGCCTCGACTCTGGGTGTCACTGTGGTTCACCATTCCCTCACCACGTTTCAGATTTAGGTCTTAAAATAAATGTTTGCAGTAGTCGACCGTGGCCCGTGGCCTTGGGTGTGGGTATATATATATATATTGTACACCATCAGGTTAAAATGACTAACTTTAGCTGTGAGTAAACTGCACATTAGTCCAATTAGGCAGAACACCGCGGACGGGATGGACACGGCTGGCCCTTACAACAGAGACACTGTCCTTTGTGGTATCATCCCAAATGGTACCCTATTCTCTACGTAGTGCACTACTTCTGACCAGGGCCCATAGGGAATAGAGTGCCGTTTGGAACACAGCCTGTCCTAACTGGAAGGGCAATAGTAAAGGGTTTACATGTGTTACATATATATACTGTATGTTACAGGAGAAGGTCAATTTGGGAAATATATACGTTCCCCGTAACACATTTGAAACAGGAAAGGAGCCAGCATATATTACAAGTTAAATCAGTTGACAAACAGTGAGCTGGTATGGGTCGTATGAGGACAACTTAGGCCAGACAGATTTACTGAGCTGGTATGAACTCTTCTATTAAATTATCTCAGAGGTTTTACTGTAGCCTTTCATAGATTTTGAGTCTCTGGTGATGAATGCTTGTTTCATAGGGCTCAGACACGTCAAGGTTAGTAAAATACACTTTCCAAGGGAAACGCTTGCTGGTCCACTGTGTTGGGTAATGTAACACGAGGAAGAGGCTGGGCATGGCATATATTAAATATGGACTATTTTGCGGGAGATGGAGAGAGGGAAAGCGAGGGAGAGAAAGACATGGTCTGTTCTGATGAATTACCAGTAATGACACAAAAAATAACAGCGTAGGAGTGCCATCTAGTGGTTGAACGATGCAGTCTGATTCCAAATGGACCATTTCTTTACACTGTTGGACAGATATATTATTCACCTTTTTCAAGAGGAAATAAAACAAACAGAGGAAGGATGAAGTGAAGGATTGTGAACTCAATATAGAGGGTAAAAACTAGTTGACTGGTTTTGTGTCTTATTTCCAGATGGAAGTATCCAGTCCAAACCCTCCTCCTCTCACCCAGGCAGTTGTAGAGCCCCTGGCTGATCCAGGCCAGGATGGCCAGGGTGATGAGGTCACCAAAGCTGGCGGCGATGGGCGTAGCAACGTTGTCGGGGTTGATGCCCGTCTTCTTGGAACCCACGATCACCCCCACCATGATGAAGCCTGGGGTTCAGACGGTACAGAGGTCAGGGCGACATGCCTGCACATACCTCAACCTTCCATGTGTGTGTTACTAATATATAGCATGAGACCCATCAGCAGTAGGTGATAATATGTTGGGCTGTGACTGTTTGATTGTCTGACTGCGCACATTCCATATCAGAGTACATGTGTGTGTCCTTATCTATCTGTGTGTGTGTGTGTGTGTGTGTGTGTGTGTGTCTGTACCCTGCAGCATAGAGGCAATGAAGGCAGTGGCCACGCTGGCAGAGCAGAGCAGCACAGCATGACTCATCTGGAACTTCCCCTCTGGGATCCAACCCAGAACCACTGCTGCCACTGCTGCCAGGAAGCCTACTACTGTAGCCTGTACCTAGAAAGAGAGAGAGGATGACAGAGGGAGAAGGAATATAGGGAATGAGAGAAAGGGAGAGGTGTGGGGGCAGGGTTAACAGGAATAACATCAATCTGTTTTTCTAACAATGTTTTCCTATTATATGATACACTATCAACATTGAAGACACTTCCTCAAGGGGCCATTAAACACTGTGTGCTTGAACACTATCCATCACTCAGTCAATAATTACCACAAGTACTAACCAGAAGTACACACACTACGCAGATAGACAGATCGGGAGATAAGGGCACAAATTCAACACCACTCGCCAATGATCCCTCTAAGACGAACACGGGCGCGCAGCTCCCCCGGGACTGCCACACAGAACAAATATTAGCTCACTGTGAGAAGCATGAGATTGAACTTTACTCAACTTTCTAGAGCAGTGTTCACCCAGGCATTCCTAGTTGATTGCCAAAGATTTCTGTAAAAAAATAACAACGATAAAGCCTAAAGTTCCTATTTTTATATATTTTGGTCTCGGCCTGTTGGCGGTAGGTGAACCCGATTCAGCTGCCCTGCATGCCGGGTAGGTGAACTGTTGCCATTTTGAACCAATTCATGTATCTGGCGGGCAAATCAAGTGCACTATAGGCTTACCGCAGGCCAATTGGATGGCTTAGATGACCGTGTCTGCAGTAACGTAGCAGGCATAACAGAAAGCTAGAGAAAAGTTGATACTGTGAGATTTCAAGACGTTTAAAACCATGACTAGAGGGAGACTCAACAAATACAGCAAAGAGCTGCTGTTTTTATGAGTGAGTTCATGTTTAAGTTCTCTCTCAGCACTGTCAACACTTTGTATTCAACACTTTTATAAGCCATAAAATACACGTTCTTCCTATTTCCACTCAGCGCTGCAACAAGCACTGCAGCAGTAATGAATGAGTAGGAAAGTGAAACCTATAGGCTTGCGTTGTTGTTATTAGCGGCTTGGGTCTTTTTTAATATCCAGGAATATTACACTTTCTCTGTTCATAGGAGTAACAACATGAATTTGTGCATGAGGCAGAAATAATGCGGGGCGACTCGAGTTTGCTATCAGCTGGAAGACGTTCTCCCTTTATGGTCATGGTCAGTGAAGGAAAGGGAAAGCGGAGGGATATTTGGCCCGAACAACAATGCATTGGCAGGGTAATTCAAGCATAGCCAATATGCGGTGATAATGTATTGGGCCTATAGCTTACTGCACAAACCTCATTGCTACAGTACCTTTTCTAATTGGTTAATATTGCATAGGCTTGTTAAGAAAAGATCAACGTTTCCCTTTACTGTGGCAATTGTGATCGAGTCAACGCAATATTAACCACTTTCAATGTAACATACCGAAACACAACAAACTAAGCAACACATTTGTTGTAGGCAGAACGCATTGGAGTAGGATTCTATTTCATTGACACGCACGACTCAGTCCGTACTCTACACAGACCTGTGCAGCATAACCAGAGCCGCAGTGGGCCTACATGCAAATAGACCATCGTCATATGTATCTGTGCCATTTACTTTGAACTGGACAGTGTTTACAGCATGAGCGGTCATGAGTAGATGTGCTTGTTTTGAGATCAAAGCGAGAGTTGCATGATGCACGTGCACATTCTGTTATTTTCCTTTGCTAGTTAATGAGTTATTAGCCCAGTTATAATTTGTAGTCAGCAATAGAGGTTTGATTGCTTCCTACAAGAGCACAAAACGTGTACAGTTCTAGAATTCTTTGAAAAGCTTTTTTTTTGTCTTAAAGGGGCAGTGTTGTATTTTGAGACAGGCTTGAATAAGCTAAGTAGCCAATAGGCAGAGGGTAGCATAATTTGTGTGATTCTCTGTAATAATGGCATGGGAATAATAATACATTGTATTTTGTAAAGTGGTTTCTTGCATCAAGCAACACAACATGTTCAGTCATCTCGCTTTCAGACGGACAAGTGGATAAACCGTTTAATGTCAAGCCCTGCATGTTTTTTCAAAAGTATCATGGAATGTAGGCCTACATTGAACACCATACATTGCCTGCTATTGTAGGCTGAATGATAGAACAGCTATTTCCATGTTAAAATGTTATGGGTGCATTTTCTCCATAGTTTTTTTATGGTAGGCCACTGGTAGATCAAATATCCATAGCAGCTTACTTGGCCACTGTTATAACTAACTTAAAGTGGGTACAGCCTCAGTCTTCACATTAGACACGTGCTGGAAGTTGTACAACATTTTCACAACGTTCAAGTTTGCGCTGAAATTTGCTCAGTGGCAAAAAACATTGCTGCTCGCTATGAAGCTGACAGTGTGTGTGTGTGTTTACCTGTTTTAACGCCAGGTTTCCTATGATCAGATTCCACTTCTCTATGGGAGAGTCCATCTTCCCCACATTCACCTGCACAGTGACAGACCACAATCAGCAACTCAATTCATTCAATATTCACTTGAATCTCTTACTCAAATAAACTGCCCAAAAAAACAGATTAATAACTACTTTGAACAGTTTGCAGGAACCGCTAATCACATTACCAACTAATATGATTAAACTAAACACAATGTTCAATTGAGTGCATTGTTTCAGATGGGAAGGTTTGTGACTGTTCTTGTTCACTTAGCAAAAGTATGCAGAGCTTAGCAGTTTTGAGTTTAGTGAACAGGAAGTGAGATGAGGGAACAAGTGAAATACACTGAGTTTCTCTGTGTGAGACCGAACAGAATGATGTGAATGTGTATCTGTGAGGAAAGAGGGAGGGGAGGAACGGGCCAAACTGAACAAAGAGAGAATTCTGTCCCATCACTTCATCAACTTCTCAACCCCAGATCATTTGAATAGGGGGAGAAAGAGAGGGAGGAAAAAAAGTAAGGAAGCAAGATGGGAGAAACAGAGTGTAATGGTGTGTGAGAGAGTGTATGTGTAAGACAGGAGTGGGAGACAGAAATAGAAATACACTTGAGTAATGTAACCTGTGTATCACCTTAAACTGTACACGGTTGTGTCTGGCATTCACTGAATTGTGGTTTATACTCCTCAGAGCTTCTACCCAGTCCTCATCTGAGATCTACCCAAGCCCTTTTAATAGTGTCTGTGGATACCTCTATGTGGGCCTGTAGCACATCATACAGTCTAGAGACCGACCCTTTTGAATGGGGTTTGGATCAGGCTATCTAATGTAGGATTATTGGGATTAATGCCATACTGTGGGATATGTGTCCTTAAGAAATTCCTGATAGGGAGGTATCTGAAAATATGTGTTGTTGGCATGTTAAACTTACCCTGTAATTGTTGAAAGGAAGCTAACTGACCATCAATATATAAGTTACCAATTGTTGTGAGCCCCTTCTCCCTCCACTGTGAAAACACCATATCATCCAATGCAGGGTGGAAAGCATGAGTTAAGCAAATCGGGCAGTCAATGTATACAGTGGGTATGTTAAGAAAATACCTCATCTGTTTCCAGATCGTAAGAGTGTGGCAAATGACTGGGTTAGAGTCATAAGTGGCGTTTTCCACATATGCTGGACTGTTAACAAATACAGGGAGTGAGGAACGTTGACAGGAGGCCTGCTCAATCAAAAGCCATGAAGGCATATCATTCTGTCGCATCCCAGGTAAACTTTCCCTCCAGAAAGACAGAATATTCAGATTTGCAGCCCAATAATACGGTTTAAAGTGAGGAAGGCCAAAGCCCATCTCTATCTTGTACTTGTATAAATGCTTCTTTGAAATTCTGGCTGCCTTGTTATCCCATAAAAATGGAATTACTATTGAATGCAGTTTCTTAAAATAGCTTTGTGGTATGAAATTGGGTGACATTGGAAGAGGTAAAGAAACCTGGGTAGGACAACCATTTTAATAGCGTTTATACGACCAATCAAGGAGATAGGCAGAGTTTTCCAAAAATCTATATTTTGTTTAAGCTGATAAATTTTCATGTCCCAATTCACTTTCAATAGCTGATTAAGTTCTTGTCACTACAATGCCAAGGCTTGTGAACTTGTCCATCACTGTTCTAAATGGGGTAGATTGCAGAAATTGAATATCCACAGGCCGTGATATGGGCATCAATTCGCTTTTGTTGCCAGTTTATCTTGTAGCCAGAGAAGGAGCCGAACGTATTTATCAAGTTAAGTAAGGGGGGAAGTGTTAGGCTTGGATGAAAACAAAAGAACATTGTCTGCATAGAGGGACATTTTGTGCTGCGTGTCTTTTATTTTAACCGGAGCGATATCGGCACATGCCCGAATGAGAGTAGCAAGGGGTTCCATGGCTATAGCGAAGAGAGCAGGCGAAACAGGGCAACCCTGTCCAAACCCCAAATGCTCCAGAACCGACATCATATACTTCCACTCAATCTGATCAAATGCCTTCTCTGCGTCAAGAGCAATTACCACTGCCTTAACTTTATGATCATGATACATTACGTTGAAAAGGCGTCTCAAATTGTAGTGTATGTCGGCCCGGGATTTTATTTTTACCTTTATTTAACTAGGCAAGTCAGTTAAGAATAAATTCTTATTTTCAATAACGGCCTAGGAACAGTGGGTTAACTGCCTTGTTCAGGGTGAAAACGACAGATTTTTACCTTGTCAGCTCAGGGATTCGATCTTGCAACCTTTCGGTTACAAGTCCAACGCTCTAACCACTAGGCTGCCTGCCGATAAAACCTGTCTGGTCAGGGTGTATTATGTCAGAAATATATTTTTTCAATCGGTTTGCCAATATCTTTGTCAACAACTTATTTTCTATGGGGAGAAATGACACGGGGCGATAAGACGACATCTCCATGGAATCTCTATCTTTTTTTAAGATCAGTGCTATTGTAGCCTCATACAGTGTTTGCGGGAGTTTGGCATTTTCTTTGGAATGTTTAAACATTTGCAACATAAGTGGAGCTAGACTGGCGCAGTACTTCTTATAAAATTCTATTGCATATCCATCGGGCCCAGGGGCCTTTCTGTTTGGAACTTGTGCTATCGCTGTGTTAATTTCCTCTAAAGTTATCCCTGCATCGAGTGCAGCAGCTGCCCCCTTGTCTAGTTTAGGAAGTTCACATTCAGTGAGAAAGCATTCCATAGTTTGTGGATCAGCAGCATCCCATTTTGATTGATATAGCTCTGAGTAAAACTGCGCAAAGCATTTATTAATATCCTGCGGATCTGTTACTATTTTACCCTTCTTGTCTTTAATTTTGTGAATAGCTCTAGATGCCTGTACATGCCTTTGCTGTCTTGCTAATAATTTATGTGGTTTGTCACCCAGTTCAAAATAACTTTGTTGCGTTCTAGCAAGTAAAGAGCCCACCCGTTTCGAAAGGATGGTATTGTATTCATATTTCAACTTTGTGATCTTCTCAAGGACTGAATTCGAGGAATTCGTCCTAAAAACATTCTCCTAAGTCTCAATTTCTCCCAGCCCAGTATTGGCACATTTCTTCCTCTCTGATGTATAACAAATCATGTAACCTCTAATCACAGCCTTTACAGATTCCCAAAGGGTGGAGTCGTCAAAATCCCCAGTGTCGTTAGCTCCAAAGAAAAAGGCAATCTGCTCCTTCAAATACTGACAAAAAGCCTCATCTTTCAACAGGTATGCGTCTAAGCGCCACGGTCGCCGACCTGATATTGTCGAGTTTCAGCACCATGGACAGAGGAGAGTGGTCCGTAATTAGAATAGGGTGGTAGGTAACCGACTCAGCTGCTGAAATTAGTTTGGAGTCCAACAAAAAAGTCAATTCTGGAATATGATTTATGAACTGACGAAAAGAAAGAATAATCCCTATCTGTTGGGTCAGTCTCCAAATATCGACAATGTTAAGGTTTGTCATCAATGTATTTAGACAGACACTGGCATTTGATTGTTGAAGTGACCTTGATAGGTGTTTATCTAAAAGAGGATCGTACAGTTAAAGTCACCTCCAACAATAACACTTGTATCCGAGATATTTGGTATGGCCTTAAATACCATTTGAAAAAATTATGGATCATCGAAGTTGGGTCCATATAAATTGACGAAGGTTATTGGTTTCGAATTCAGTGTACCAGCCACAATAATATACCGACCATTAGGATCTGAAATCGAGGATGAGTAAACAAAAGGAATGTTTTTCCTTATCAGGATTGCTACTCCTCTTGCTTTTGCATCAAAATTAGACTGGTATATCTGACCGATCCAGCCGACTCGTAGCTTGGCCTGAGCCGAGCATTTAATATGAGTTTCTTGAAGAAGCACTATGTCAGCACCCAGTGATTTAAGATGAGGAAAAAAACGTTTCACGACATGACCTAAGCCATCACAGTTCCAACTGACTATCTTTATTCCACCAGGTCTACTCTGTGCTCCGTCACTATGTGGCATTTCTTATTCTAGAGCAAATTGTTGCTGTCATACAAAACCCAAAAGAAAAACGTCCCGCCGTGCAAGAGCTTGTCATGCCACCTGTACTAAATGTGAACATAAAACACAGACCCCATCCCCCCTCCCATCCCATTACTGAGTGACTTCCCCAAACGAAGCACTCCTTGACTAACACACAAACCTTAGGGTGTCTAGACATACAGCTTAACTCATCATCTATAGGTGCTCCGCATATAAACTAATATTAAATAACACTTAACTCTCATGTTAGGGGGTGAGTGGCTCTAAAACATGACAGGCTAAACAATGCTATATAAGCCATAACATCTCACCCATCATATAAGTCCCAATTTCTGATCTTCTGATCGAAAAGACATAGGCAGGAAATTCAAACACATTCCTGGCCTGTATTTGGCCATTTAGCCGGTTGACACAGCCGTTCTGTATCCTCAGCCAGGGAGATTGCTTGACAAGAACAGATCGGCCTCTTTTGGGTTGTCAAACGTACGTGTTGATCCCTCGACTTAGTGAGTTTATAGCAGCCAGCAGGTCACTGAGCAGGTTCTGTGGAGAACTCTCGGTATCTCGCATCTTCAGCTAACTCCTCGTGGGTCTGCGATGTTGAAATTGGTTCATTGTCTATCTCATTAAAATTATCTTGTTTAGCTCCCCCTTTTTTGGTGGCTTTTCTCTTTGTCATATTGCCAGACAATGTTTTAAGTTATAGGTTGTGAGAGGTTAAGATAAATATGAATTTGTTTCAAAATTGAGCGGAGCACTAGCAAAGCACGTCTACTCCATAGCACGCTCTCTAGCGCCTCCCTGTGTGTGTGTGTCTTACCGCGGTGGATAGTCTGGATGCGAGGGTCATCTCTAGGTTGCCCTTCAGGCCCAGCAGAGCCGGAACCAGGATGAAGATCTCTGTAATGTACTTAAAGGCATCCCAGTGCTGGGTGAGAGGAGAGAGAGTGAGGAAGAGGAGAGAAAGAGAGGAAGAGGGGGAGACAGAGAGAGAAAGAGAGGAGAGGAGAAAGCGATATTAGACATGTCATTGTTGGCTACTGGCTAGTACAGAGCAGATGGGAGCTTACTATTTGTTCATTGTCAGCAAATCTGAATTAGAAAGTTGTCCCCATTCAAATATTTACATTCAAATTCAAATGTTATATCAAGAAGTAAATAAGGCGAACTGCCGTAGCTTCCAGTCGTATGTTCCTTCCTAGTAGCCTATCCCTACTAGTATTGGCTGAGTGGCTATGAGAATCCCTTTAACAATGTAATATCAATAGACAGATATCCCTTTATCACCTTCCTTGAAAGCTCTTACAGCCATTTACTCTGGACTACACATGAAATGGAGTCATAAGTAAACAATAAAAAACAATTGATTTAAACTGTCCATCTCCTCCAAATCCATCTCCTCTACCCATTTGAACTTCACATGCACTAGCCCACACCCCAGTCTCAACAGGACCTATGCTCTACCATGCCCCATCCCAGTCTCACCTGTACTATGTCCAGCACCATCCCTGCCGACACCGTGCCGAACCCAGCCAGCAGGAAAGGCACCACGATCTGCAACGCCATGGCCAGGGGCGACTCCTTGGGCATGTTCCGTGTGGGGGGCCTCTGACTCTCCTCTTCCTCCTTCTCCTCACCCTCCTCCCCTGAGAGTGTCCCCTCAGGGAGCATGGGCTCAGTCTCAGAGTACCGCACATCCCCACCGTCTGACAGGCTAACGGACGTCCGCGCTACCCGGTCCGAGTGCCGGCGCACCTCCAGGTGAGGGGGGTCAGGCCGGTAGCCGTTCCCATCAGGTTTGGGCCCCAGGTCGGCCATGGCCAGACCACGCTCCTCCTGGAGCTTGGTGTATCCCGTAGGGACCATGGTTTGGAACAGAGAGGGGATCCACCCGGTAGGCACTGGCTTCAGAGAGAGACTGCTCCAGCCACCGGCGGCTCCGCTCATACGCACCGCTAGGCTAGGGCCCAGAGAGTTGCCCAGTGTGTGGATGTTCATGCTAAGCAATGCTGCTGATGAGTCCGTAATGTCTCATCTCCATTCATTCATGCTGGGGCAGTGTGAAGGAGGGCAGGCTGGGCTGGTTAAATAGGAAGAGGGGCATCCATGTCCACTACGATCAGCACTGTGGAGACCAGCCAAGGAGAAAGACTGTCACTGTTCTCTCCAGCTCATGCAAGCAAAACAAACACAAATGATAGTCTAGCTATTCTCCCCGGGGCAAAGGCAAACCACATTTCATTTCAAACAGACTAGATAGCCTACATTGTTTGCTTTGGTTCTGTTATCAGAAGATCCTGAGGCTGAGGAGAGGAGGAGCTGTCTGCACAATGCATGCTGAGTAATAAGTCACTATCTGGTTGCTTTCAGGTAGGCCTATTGTATGTCTGGTTGAATGTCTCTAAAAACCTGCACAAATATGATATCAAAGTGCATATGTGCTGTCTATGATTGTATTTATTTTTAAATTATATAACATAGGCTCTGCTTATGACCAAGTCTTGAAACAGTGAAATACATAAGCAACATTGAATAGTAGGCTGCTGGTTGCTTCTCTGGCCAACGTAATTCAACACAACCTTTCTTCTCAGATAAATTGATATTTCTGGAAAATGTAGAAAGCTATGCCATATGGATAGTTCCATAATATATTGTTTTTACATTGGAGAGGCCCATGTCGCACCAGCAAAGGAAAAAGACGGTTGATGTGTTAGATATCAGTCTGTCTGTCAGTCTACGTGCGTACTGTCAGAACCAGGCTAAAAGCTCTCACTAAGTCCTGTGCCTTGGTGGATAGATACTTCCTAACAAGTGTTTAACACCAATAGAACGGGTAGCAAACTGAAAAGCAAATTTGACAAGGAAGTGAATAATAACTGCGTTATCCCGCTTTTAAAGAATAGTTTTATTACCGTTATCACATTTATGTCAAAATGTTCTTCTGGCAAGGCAATCTAGCCACATAACGTTAAACATCCTGCATGGATGCTAGCGCGAGCTAACATAACTGGCTAGTAGTACCGCCAAGCTAGCTAAACAAACAGGGGGAAAGCAAAAAGGCTTACCTATACAGGGGAAATGCGCTTAACTTCAGGACGTTGATACTAATTTAGACTGTTATTATTTTCCTTTTTCTGTTCCGGATTTCTCTGAAGGATGCCCTTTTCGACACTAAGCTCGTCGCGTCACAGGAAAAGTGCCACACAGACTAGTAGTACGCAGGCGCAGAGCACACCTTGCACGCTACATCTGGCAGGAATGTCTTGACCAGGGGCTACTAGTTGTATCCTTATAAAATGAGTTCAGAACATTTATGTCAAGGACGTCAAATAGGCGCCGATTCCTATGCGTAAATATGATACTTGAAATATGAATTCACAAATTTTGATAGACAGTTTGTGATTTTGCATTGATGCGCTTGTTACAAAACAGCTATTCTGAAATTGTATTGTGTTATGACATAATACATACAGTAGTTGCAATCAATATACAGTTCGTCAATTTATAATCCATTACCCCAGAGGGAAGTATGACAATGTTTTGAGTTTTGTCACTCCGAAACAGTAGAAGGCGCTATGCACCAATAGAATGCAGGTGTTCAACCGGTGACCCAAATGTTGACGCAAGGACAGTCGAAACATGACTCGAAATTTGTTTTACCGAGCTGCTAATATTGTCCAATTCAACAGGTTTACACATCTAGCTGGGTCAAGGTTACTTTGCACGCAAACTCAAGCAGAGCCACTGACTGTCAGACAGCAAAACAATGGAATAAGGTATTCAAGTTGTCAGCAAACTAACAAAGCTAGCTAGCTTGACTACTCTATCAGTGTTTGATTCCTGTGGTCAAAGACCTTATGCATTGGTCGGCGACTCTTTTGCAAAAGGTGTGCTCATGTCACGCGCATTGTACATAAGCTGTCCATTTTGGGCACGCGCTTCCATCTCTTTAATACAAAAACGGATCACCTGAAACGTGAAATGCTGTATCTAGCTAGTAAGCAATATGTTCTATAAAAATCTCACTATTACACTTCAGGTACACAGTGCATTGCTCGGTACTGTGTATTGATTTGTGTTCCTCTTTAAATTATTGTAACTAATTACTGTAACTAATTACATGTGCAGGAGAATAACCCTGAACAACCCCAAGAAGAGGAATGCCCTGTCTCTGTCCATGCTGGAATCACTGAGAGGCAACATCCTGGCTGACATCGACAGCGAAGACCTCAGAGTCATCGTCATATCAGGTAAGATACCAACAGAGTGCTGATCCATGATCAGATGTGCCCCTTGGTCCCCCCTTCATAAACACTGTTGTATTGTGTTATGTGTGTTCCAGCTAAGGGCCCAGTGTTCTCCTCTGGGCATGACCTGAAGGAGCTGACGTCAGCACAGGGCAGAGATTACCACACCAAGGTGTTTCAGGCCTGCTCAGAGGTGTGGTTCACTGTCGTACTGTATACAAATATACTGTACACACACATCATCATCATTATTGGCGGTCGCTCCAGTCGAGTATGATTGTCCTCCATAGAGTCTTCTATTTGGGGGCCTTCAGATGGCTGTGTACATACAGTACACACACACACACACACACATTCTCATCTACAAACACACTCATACCTCTTGTTGTTATTGAAGGTTATGACCCTGATACAAGACATTCCCGTGCCTGTGATTGCCATGGTGAATGGGGTTGCCACAGCAGCAGGATGCCAGCTTGTTGCCAGTTGTGACATTGCCGTGGTGACGGAGAAGTCCACCTTCGCCACGCCAGGGGTCAACGTGGGTCTGTTCTGCTCAACACCAGCCGTGGCAATAGGAAGAGCTGTCCCCAAGAAGGTAAACACACATGCACACAAACACACACTGTGCAGCACTGATATATTCTGATATTTTACAGGTCGCCATGAAGATGCTGTTCACAGGAAGCCCGATCTCGGCCCAGGATGCTTTGAGGCACGGGCTGGTCAGTAAGGTGGTTCCTGAGGAGCGTCTAGAGGAGGAGACGTTAGCCATCGCACGGCGGGTCTGTCAGGCCAGCCGGCCCGTTGTAGCCCTTGGCAAGGCCACCTTCCACAGGTGTGTCTCTCACTCCACAGATGTTTTACCACACTGTAGCACTCAACCCTTCTGCCTACCATGTATTCATTCCTTGTTTGCATTACGTTTCGATGTTTTTGTTGGTTTGAGTGGATATCCACTGATAGATATCCACTATCCACACTTGCATGCAAAAAGACAGCAAAAGACTCCCTCATTTTTGTCTAGAAAGATAAATACTATATATATGTGTAGTTTTATACATATTTGAATCATAATTTCATTTAATTCCTCTCCCAGACAGATGGCCCAGGGGCGGGATGCGGCCTACGCTACAGCCTCTCGTGTCATGGTGGATAACCTCGCTCTCAGAGACGGACAGGAGGGGATACGGGCCTTCATAGAGAAACGGAAGCCTGTGTGGACAAACAAAGCAGAGAAGGCCAATGACGAGTGATGTCTGCTGGGCTGGCCTACCATGGCCTGTGAGGGGTGCACGGGCTGGTGAGGGGTGCTTGGCCTGCTCGAACCAGGGACCCTCTGCACACATCAACAACTGACACCCTCAAAGCATCGTTACCTATCGCTCCACAAAAGCCACAACTACTTCAAGGTCTCAGAGCGAGTGACGTCATCGATTTAAACGCTATTAGCGCGCACCCCGCTAACATGCTAGCCATTTCACATCAGTTACATCAGCAGCTTCTGGAATGGAGAGGGAGCATGTGGATGGTTGAGGTGTTAAACTCGACCCCAATTGGACCAGAACCCATCACAGAACACACAAGTGCTCGAGGAGGACATTTTGAAATTAAATCCCTGTTGATTATTGTAGTGATCATCTGATGAAGGGATACTGCAGGGCTGTCTTCATATATGCTCATAGGAGGGGGTGAGGTGAAGGGTCTTGGAAAGGTAGATACTTGAGATACACCCATGGTCAAGGGACTCACACAGGACATAGATTGGGAACTTCTGGTGAGACAGAATGTAAATGTTTCAAGGGGCAATCTGCAGTTGAAACAATTAAAAGGCGGTCACTCCGCCACTGATTTGGTAAAAAGCTGATGGATGGGACTGGAGAAATGTAACCACTCTAAAATTCATAGACAGAGCTATGGATGCAAGGACTGACCGTCTATGAAATACAAATGTGTTTTGAGGCTATACATTGTTTACAAAGGCGTTAAACAAGCTTATATTTGTGTTTCTGATAGGGTACGACAATAGAACTAAGCTCATGAGGAATGTGTTAAGTTTTATTCTTCAAAAATCAATTGGGTATATAAAGTGCATTCGGAAAGTATTCAGACCCCTTGACTTTTTCCAAATTTTGTTATGTTACAGCCTTATTCTAATTTAATCAATATTAATCAACATTGTTTTTCCTCCCTCATGGATCTACACACAATACCCCATAATTACAAAGAAAAACAGGTTATAATTCTTTGCAATTGTATTAAAAATAAACTGAATTATGACATTTACATAAGTATTCAGACCTTTTACTCAGTACTTTATTGAAGCAGCTTTGGCAGCGATTAGAGCCTCGAGTCTTCTTGGGTATGACGCTACAAGCTTGGCACGCCTGTATTTGGGGAGTTTCTCTGTAGCAGGTTTTCATTAAGGATCTCACTGTACTTCGCTCCGTTCAGCTTTCCCTCGATCCTGACTAGTCCCTGCCGCTGTAAAACATCCCCACAGCATGATGCTGTCACCACCATGCTTCACCGTAGAGATGGTGCCAGGTTTCCTCCAGACGTGACACTTGGACTTCATGCCAAAGAGTTCAGTCTTGGATTCATCAGACCAGAGAATCTTGTTTCTCATGGTCTGAGAGTCCTTTAGGTGCCTTTTGGACAAACTCCAAGCAGGTTGTCATGTGCCTTTTAATGAGGAGTGGCTTCCATCTGGCCACTCTACCATAAAGGCCTGATTGGTAGAGTGCTGCAGAGATGGTTGTCCTTCTGAAAGGTTCTTCCATCTCCACAGAGAAACTGTCAGAGTGACCATCGGGTTCTTGAACACCTCCCTGACCAAGGCCTTTCCCACAGTTTATTTTTCTAGGATTAATCTTGGTAGTTCATCATTCGGGAGCCCACTGTGTTCTTGGGGACTTTCAACACTGCAGACATTTTTTGGTACCCTTCCCCAGATCTGTGCCACGACACAATCCTGTCTCGGAACTCTACGGACAATTCCTTTGACCTCATGGCTTGTTTTTTTTCTCGGACATGCACTGTCAGCTGTGGGACCTTATATAGACAGGTGTGTGCCTTTCCAAATCGTGTCAAATCAATTGAATTTACCACAGGTGGACTCCAATCAAGTTGTACAGTAGAAACATCTCAAGGATGATCAATGGAAACAGGATGCACCTGAGCTCAATTTCAAGTCTCATAGCAAAGGGTCTGAATACTTGTGTAAATAAGGTATTTTTTAAAAATGTATTTGTATACATTTGAAAACATTTCTGAACCCGTCATTATGGGGTATTGTGCGTAGATTGATTTGAATCACTTTTAGAATAAGGCTGTAATGTAACAAAACGTGGACAAAGTTGAGGGTTCTGAATACTTTAATGCACTGTATATTTCTGAATTTAAGTGAAAAACAATATATGTACCATTCAAATTACCTCTTTAATGTATTAAACAAAAATAAAATACATTTACTAAAGAACTGATGAAGCCAATCTTCTGATTATTTTATATTTAAACATAATAGGCACAAATACATGAATGGGATACAGAGGTATTGTATAATAGATCCTGTGTTTAGTTCAACCTGCACTGGTTACATGGTGGCTGTGGGATTGAGGCATCCATTGAATGTTTAACAGTGGCTGTACTACCACCAAAGACAGTGCTACTAAAGTACAGTAATGTTCCATGTTCTATGCATTAGCACTGTACCGCCACATGATGGCACCATTGTATCCCTTGAGAAGCAAAGGTCTGATAAAAGGCAAATTGAGTGGAGTGTTCAGAACTTTTTTTAAATGATTTTATGGTAGCCTATTGCTATGACCAAATTCCTAGTTTGGCCCACATACAAATATTTTGATCTCAATAAATAAAGTACAAGACAATGTGCTAAGTGAAAAATAACATGCAATACTCTTAGTAAAGCACGCAGGGGTCCTGGAAAAACTGGCCTGTATAATCCTATAAGAAAAAATGGTCTGTAAAATTAAGATGAGGGTGTTGGCAGCTGCATAGGGTTGGAAGAGGTTGCAATTCATTTTGACTGAAGTTTCTCTCCACTAGAGGGCAGTGTTTCCTCAAATATCAGCAGATGAATAACGTTGGCACTTCTTATCCCTTTTTCCAGTATCCGGCGTGAGCTTTGTGGTCCATGCATGTAGAATATGTACGAAGACACTTCACTGATGTATGAAGGGAATAGCAATAACATTCTTACAGAAATAAATCCACACACAAATATACAGACACATGATCAGAAATGCACACCCCAATTTGCTTTATTAAGTAAAGAAAAGTCTCTGAAGAATGACCTGAAACCATTTTGCAATTAATTATTTAACAAAAAGAAGGAATTACTTATTTGCATGTTCAAATAATAACAGTATAATTATAACCGTGAGAACGATAAGCATTGTATCAAAAAGTACATAGTTGAGAATCAGCACTAAAAGGGTAGTTGGTTGAATATGTATTCAAATGTGTGACATCACACTACAAAGTAGTATGTACAGGTCAGTAAGTATTGATGTGTGTATATGGAATGATTTAATATGTAAGTGCTGGTAACTGAACAGCAGTGAATGTGACTGCTGAAAATACAAGACATGAGTTGACAATTAAAGCATATTGCGGCTTAGTAAGTACTTCAATACCAGTACACATTCCCCCTCTATAGAAACCTCTTGCAGCTAGCTGACACCTACTCTGTGGTGATGAAAATACCGTACTGTTAATATGCAATTAATGTTCATGTAAACTTTTCAGAGGGAAGTAAATCGTACACTACCCTCAGGGGAGAAAAGGGGTGTTTTTTCTACGAACGACAAAACAGTTCACTGTTACAGTCTCAATATGGGGTATAAAGCAGACACTGGCCTCGATACCCAAACATACTGTACACACTATTCGGGTTACAGAAATGCTATGCAATGACTAGAAATGACAGTGGTCGCTAAACTGAGCGACAACAGAATAATCTCAATGAAAAAATTTAAGTTGTAAAAACTGTCCTTATACAGTGGAGGTGCTTCAGACTTTAAATGATTTATTTTCGACAATGATTTTAAATCATCACTGATCCGTAATTCTACTATTTGACATAGCTTTGTTTCTTCTTTCAGAAAAATAAGATATTCACAAGCATATAGAGTAAATTGACCTCTAAAGTAGATATTTTGGAAGTAACTCCGAAAAAAATAAAGATGGAAAAGAAAAATGGAATCACTGAGTTTGTCTCGCCAGGAGAAGTGTCCCCTGCTACTCATAACGTTTCAATAACTCAGTATATTAACAAAACATCATTTACTGTACATTTTCAACTCTAAAATATATATATACTTTTAACTCCTGTCGTTAATGATTTAACATCCGAAAAATAAAATAATCAATCTTCAGTGGGTTTTCAAAAGGGATCCATAAAAACGTCAAAAGCTGGTATCCTGCAGTATGACTTTTAAGGTCAGAACGTCACATATAAAGCACAAACCAAAGTAAAACCCCTTAACTCCAGTAGGACTCCCGCTTGTCTCTGCTGCCACAGTGTCAGTGACTACACCTCAGTGTCTTTCTATCCCTCTCTCCTCCTCTCACAGCAACATAGACTCCTGCATGGTGAACGCCTCTGGTGCGTGCCTGTAGTGTGGTCCTCCGAACAGCGGGGGGAGCTGTTGCCTCATGGTGAGCTGCTGCTGCTCGTGGAACTGTGTCCTGTAGTGAGCCAGGCCGTCAGGGCCGGGGGGGAAGGTGAACTCCTGCACGGGGGACATCTGGGCCCTATGGAAGCTGGGGGATCGGGGAACACCTCCAGGGGCATGTGTCATGTCACCACCTTCCTGCTGCCCCCACGGCTGCACTTCCACTGCCCCTCCCCGGCCTGGCCCCTCAGACAGGTAGGGCGGGGTCTGCTCCCCTCTCCTGCGCCCCTCGTACCTGTTGTAGTCAACAGGAGAGTGCACCGGATAGGCGGCTGCAGCGGAGGTGAGCCGTGTGGGCTGGCGCAGGTATGTGGAGGCGTTACTACCAGGGCTGTCCAGCTGCTGTATGGTGCGCGGGGCCAGCGGGCCTACAATGGTCCGGGGGGGTTGGGCTGAGCTGGGAGGCTGCCTGTGGGTGGTGGCATAGGAGTTGTTCATGAGGGCCTTCTCCGGAGAGTGGCTGGGTCGCTGGGTGGTGACGTACGCTCTCTCCCCATACATCAGACCCATCGGTGGGGTGCCTCGGGAGGGCGGGGGGCCGTAGTGCCTGTCCTCTCCCAGTCCCCTCTGCTCAAGGCTCACACTGTACGGGGGGTAGTGGAGTGGCACCATAGCAGGCCGGCCGGGGGAGTACTGCTGGGGGGGCGTGTGGTACTGGCTCTGGCCGTTGGGGTGGACATAGGGTTTACCCCCTGCAGGGCTGTTGAGGGACAGGGCAGCAGGGATGGGGCGTTTTGCCTGCCTACCCACTGGTCCTTGCAGGCTGGGGGTGGGGGGTAGGGACGGCGTCTCGCTGCGTCTCATCTGCGACGGTGGCCTCTCCAGCTCCAGGACCTCCACAAAGTCCTGCTCTGCCCCCCCGGGCACGTTGTCGTACTGAGAGGCGTTGGAGCCGCGGTTGGAGCCTGGGATCAAGCCCCTGGAGCGGGGCCGGCGGTTGAGCAGCAGGGTGTCGTCAGGGCTGGAGGGGGCCGGGGAACCACCGCAGCTCAGCTGGATCTCCCTAGCCGCCGCTGCCTTGGCCGCTTCCAGCTTGGTCTCGGACGGCTTGACCCAGCGCGGGGCGATGTCTTTACGAAAGCTGCTGGAGGCGGCATTGGAGTTGTGGTTGGCCGTGGCGTGGTTCTGAGGCTTCCCTCCGTCCACCACTTTTGTAGGAGGGTTGTTATGTGGCGAGGGAGAGGGCGCCGGAGATGGTGTAGGTGTGGACCCTCTCTCTGGGGTAGCAAGGGGGGGGGCGGAGGGCTGTTTGCAGTGGGGGTCGAGGTGGACGGAGGGCTGTTTGCAGTGGGGGTCAAGGTGGACGGCGTTCTCTCCGGACCCCCGTGATCTGGCCTCCCTCTTCTCAGCCTTGTGCTGCCGGACCAGCTTATCCAGGGAGTCCCTGCCCGCCCGGTTGGGGGGTCGGCTGTCCCGCTGGTGCTCGGGGGAGGGGCTGGGCGCTTTTGGGGGCTCGGCCGGCTGCGCGTGGCTCTGACCATTCGCCACGTGGTTCTGGTTCACCGCCGGCTCTGGGGGAAGCTGCCCAAGAAGCTTCTTGGGATACTCGTCCTCTTTACCTGCACAGATACAACAGACAGGCAGGTTAGAGCACCTGGAGGGAGAACACAAAACGGCAAAGGCATGTTTTCAAACAATGAATATTAAAAAAGGGCAATATGGATTCATGCAACATCACTGCCGACGGGGGGTGAAAATAAAGAGAGAATTACATTCACCACAACACTGAATAATCACGTCTCCACAGGCGAGAAACCAACCAAGGACATAACAAAATACAACATCTGAAATATATCTGATATTAAAATCCCAGAGTGCGAGCCAGAGGCATCCAATTAGGAAGTGCCATTCAAAAGTGTAGACTGAAATAATATGTTTTCACTCAGTTTCATTAAAATGTACTTAGCTGCAGCAGCAGGCCGACTTCAAAAGGTCAGACTGAAATGAGCTAACGGACTGTACTTAAAGACTTTAGAAGCACTTGTAAGAGGTTAAGTAGGAAACATGGCTGAGTTAGCACTCAAGGACAAAAACCATAAATATCTCAACTCCATGCTGTTTTAAACTCTATTACTTGATGAGTATATTATTATTACTTCTATTACATAATCGTATCTACCAGTGTCACGAAAAAAAAAGTACAATACAGGTGACACAGATACAGAGAAACAGAGAGTGAAGGTGTGACACTGGATGTGTTGGGCTCTGGTAGGAACAGTATGTCCACAATCACCATAGAAACCAGGAGACACAAGCTGGAGAAGAGGAAGTGATGTGACAGGACCAGGAAGTGTTATGAGTTTGAACCAGGAAGTGCTGTCACTGACTGTTATTGAATCCACAAACTAAAGTGGCTCTCTATTGTGTAAAAAAGTGTCCCATTTTCCTGTCCTTAGACTGAATGGGTGAAAACAATATGGAGAAACTCTGCCTGTAAGTCACAGCCTCCATCACTCCTACACAGCTTCCTGCCCTTCTCTACTTTCACGTAGAACCACTGATCTGAAAAGCCTGGATAAGGGAAATAATGGCTCTTAGGTTGGGGATAAAGGAAAGGAGACAAGAAGTCGGAAGCCATTCAAATGTATTGGGACCCAGCCGAGAGCAGTGCTTTATTGCTTTCACCCACCCAGTCTTCTCAGTTTGGACTCAGGAGAGGAAGCCACTTGAGACTATTGAGGATTCACCCAGGAAATATGTGTTCACTGATACAGGTGCTTAAGGGTTGCCAAGTTAAGGGTAGGATGCAGTCTCCACCCCACAATCAAACGTAAACACAGACAACAACCTATTCAAACCTTTGTTTAGCCTCTTATTAAAAACCTCATCCAGCAATTTAACTGTCAAAGTTGGAAGAGTTCTGGGTTGAAGATGAGCGCAGAGTGCTGCAGTCAAACAAAAAGCATCCGCTGTTGGATGATACTTATTATCCTGACACCAGGAAGAGAAAATAGCTCTCTCACTGTGTGTGTGTGTGTGTGTGTGTGTGTGTGTGTGTGTGTGTGTGTGTGTGTGTGTGTGCGCGCACAACCAGGGTGGTAGGATGCCACAGTACATTAGGACATTTGGAGGTTAAGCCATTATGTAGTCTACAATGTTGAGCGGTGACCAGTCAAAGCTTTAGGCAAGATGTATCTTACTAACTGAAAGTATTGACTTAAAGTATCTTATTAACTGTAAAGTAGGAGTTAAATGGTTACTACTGTATTGATAATGACTATCTGCAGTACCTCACTAAAAGCAGTCAGAGACAAAGATTTTGGGAGTAATAGAGAAGGACAATCCCTCCACTACAAAACTCCAAGTTAGCTTTAAAACAATAGCAGCCTGGCCTGAGTTGCAGTAGCTACTGCACAAGGTTGCGGTAACATTGTGAGAATGCTCTGTAGGAGAACCCCAGGGCTGCTGGGTAGACAGGCGACAGACAGACAGACGTAAAACGGAGGGACTGACGGAGGGAGGGAGGGATGGACAGATGATGAAACAGGGGAACACCAGTCAGGATAGCCCACCGGTTACTGTCGTAGGAGGGGATGTGGCCCCCACTCCCACCCACACTTTTGTAGGCTGGGCCGAACCATTGGGAGAAGAGGGAGAAGAGGCAGATTAAGCAAGAGACAGAAAGCAAGATGAGACACAGACTGCTATCACTAATTACTACTACCACTGGTAATACTACTACACAGCAGCCAGCAGGAGAGCTATGTGAGTGTGTGTGTGTGTGTGTGTGTGTGTGTGTGCACTTGAACTGGAACTGTGTGGTTGAGGGTGAATGTAAGTGAAGTAACATATGCAGGGTGATACATCCGTGTGTGTGTGTGTGTGTGTGTGTGTGTGTGTGTGTGTGTGTGTGTGTGTGTGTGTGTGTTGATATTTTGAGCTTGTGTGTGGCAGTTGTCTAATCTGTGTGTGTGGGACAAATGTATAGCCTACTGTAATCAGTGTGTGTATGAGATGTGTTGGGGGCAGGAGGCTACCTGGTGCAGCCAGCTCCAGTTTGGACTTCCTTAGCTCCAACATGTTGTTCTGCAGCTGCTCAATCACAAAGTCATCCTCATAGAAGAAGTCCTTGGCCAGAGTCACCTGCAGAAACTCAACCAGATCCTCCATAGACAGCTTCAACAGGTGCTCTGCAAACAAACACACACACACGGTGTGAGAACACTTTCTCCTGTGCAGTTTGAGGACAGTCACAGATCTTAGAGGTTAGCGGAGGTGGTTCAGTGAACATGAACGGCAACTTTGCCTGAGACCTGAAACTGGGACTTTAGTTCAGCGGGCTAAAACAGTCTGGTGACGCACAGACAACCACGTGGTCACAAGGCGACCACGTGGTCACAAGGCGACCACGTGGACACAAGGCGACCACGTGGACACAAGGCGACCACGTGGTCACAAGGCGACCACGTGGTCACAAGGCAACCACGTGGTCACAAGGCAACCACGTGGTCACAAGGCAACCACGTGGTCACAATAGCACAATCCTACTGTTCTGGTCTTACTCTTGTGCAGTTTGAGGACCGTGTAGGACATGGCGGTCAGAACTCTCTCTCCCTCCAGGATATAGATGTCCCAGATCCGCAGGGTCAGGGTGAAGGGGGTCTGAGGGAGAGATTGGAAGAGAGAGAGAGAGGAAGAAAGACAATGAAGGAGAGAGAAAGAGATAGAGAGAGAATGAGTGAGCCAGAATGGAGGAGAAATAAATATATTTTCATAATATAATTTTTAACACTTTCTTTAGCCCAACACCCGTAGTAGGCATGGTGTGATAACGACTGTTGCTTTACAAAGACATATTTAGAAAAACTGCAGGCCTAAAGGATACAGAGGGAAGGGGATGTGATTCAGTCACTCACCCTGTCTAACATTCTGATACAGAGGGAAGGGGATGTGATTCAGTCACTCACCCTGTCTAACATTCTGATACAGAGGGAAGGGGATGTGATTCAGCCACTCACCCTGTCTAACATTCTGATACAGAGGGAAGGGGATGTGATTCAGCCACTCACCCTGTCTAACATTATGATACAGAGGGAAGGGGATGTGATTCAGTCACTCACCCTGTCTAACATTCTGATACAGAGGGAAGGGGATGTGATTCAGTCACTCACCCTGTCTAACATTATGATACAGATGGAAGGGGATGTGATTCAGTCACTCACCCTGTCTAACATTCTGATACAGAGGTAAGGGGATGTGATTCAGCCACTCACCCTGTCTAACATTCTGATACAGAGGGAAGGGGATGTGATTCAGCCACTCACCCTGTCTAACATTCTGATACAGAGGGAAGGGGATGTGATTCAGCCACTCACCCTGTCTAACATTCTGATACAGAGGGAAGGGGATGTGATTCAGCCACTCACCCTGTCTAACATTCTGATACAGAGGGAAGGGGATGTGATTCAGCCACTCACCCTGTCTAACATTCTGATACAGAGGGAAGGGGATGTGATTCAGCCACTCACCCTGTCTAACATTCTGATACAGAGGGAAGGGGATGTGATTCAGTCACTCACCCTGTCTAACATTCTGATACAGAGGGAAGGGGATGTGATTCAGCCACTCACCCTGTCTAACATTCTGATACAGAGGGAAGGGGATGTGATTCAGCCACTCACCCTGTCTAACATTCTGATACAGAGGGAAGGGGATGTGATTCAGCCACTCACCCTGTCTAACATTATGATACAGAGGGAAGGGGATGTGATTCAGTCACTCACCCTGTCTAACATTATGATACAGAGGGAAGGGGATGTGATTCAGCCACTCACCCTGTCTAACATTCTGATACAGAGGGAAGGGGATGTGATTCAGCCACTCACCCTGTCTAACATTCTGATACAGAGGGAAGGGGATGTGATTCAGTCACTCACCATGTCTAACATTCTGATACAGAGGGAAGGGGATGTGATTCAGCCACTCACCCTGTCTAACATTCTGATACAGAGGGAAGGGGATGTGATTCAGCCACTCACCCTGTCTAACATTATGATACAGAGAGAAGGGGATGTGATTCAGCCACTCACCCTGTCTAACATTATGATACAGAGAGAAGGGGATGTGATTCAGTCACTCACCCTGTCTAACATTCTGATACAGAGGGAAGGGGATGTGATTCAGTCACTCACCATGTCTAACATTCTGATACAGAGGGAAGGGGATGTGATTCAGCCACTCACCCTGTCTAACATTATGATACAGAGGGAAGGGGATGTGATTCAGCCACTCACCCTGTCTAACATTCTGATACAGAGGGAAGGGGATGTGATTCAGCCACTCACCCTGTCTAACATTCTGATACAGAGGGAAGGGGATGTGATTCAGACACTCACCCTGTCTAACATTCTGATACAGAGGGAAGGGGATGTGATTCAGTCACTCACCCTGTCTAACATTATGATACAGAGGGAAGGGGATGTGATTCAGCCACTCACCCTGTCTAACATTATGATACAGAGGGAAGGGGATGTGATTCAGTCACTCACCCTGTCTAACATTCTGATACAGAGGGAAGGGGATGTGATTCAGTCACTCACCCTGTCTAACATTATGATACAGAGGGAAGGGGATGTGATTCAGCCACTCACCCTGTCTAACATTCTGATACAGAGGGAAGGGGATGTGATTCAGCCACTCACCCTGTCTAACATTCTGATACAGAGGGAAGGGGATGTGATTCAGCCACTCACCCTGTCTAACATTATGATACAGAGAGAAGGGGATGTGATTCAGTCACTCACCCTGTCTAACATTATGATACAGAGGGAAGGGGATGTGATTCAGTCACTCACCCTGTCTAACATTCTGATACAGAGGGAAGGGGATGTGATTCAGTCACTCACCCTGTCTAACATTCTGATACAGAGGGAAGGGGATGTGATTCAGCCACTCACCATGTCTAACATTCTGATACAGAGGGAAGGGGATGTGATTCAGCCACTCACCCTGTCTAACATTATGATACAGAGAGAAGGGGATGTGATTCAGCCACTCACCCTGTCTAACATTCTGATACAGAGGGAAGGGGATGTGATTCAGCCACTCACCCTGTCTAACATTCTGATACAGAGGGAAGGGGATGTGATTCAGCCACTCACCCTGTCTAACATTCTGATACAGAGGGAAGGGGATGTGATTCAGTCACTCACCATGTCTAACATTCTGATACAGAGGGAAGGGGATGTGATTCAGCCACTCACCCTGTCTAACATTCTGATACAGAGGGAAGGGGATGTGATTCAGCCACTCACCCTGTCTAACATTCTGATACAGAGGGAAGGGGATGTGATTCAGCCACTCACCCTGTCTAACATTCTGATACAGAGGGAAGGGGATGTGATTCAGTCACTCACCCTGTCTAACATTCTGATACAGAGGGAAGGGGATGTGATTCAGCCACTCACCCTGTCTAACATTATGATACAGAGAGAAGGGGATGTGATTCAGTCACTCACCCTGTCTAACATTATGATACAGAGGGAAGGGGATGTGATTCAGTCACTCACCATGTCTAACATTCTGATACAGAGGGAAGGGGATGTGATTCAGTCACTCACCATGTCTAACATTCTGATACAGAGGGAAGGGGATGTGATTCAGCCACTCACCCTGTCTAACATTATGATACAGAGGGAAGGGGATGTGATTCAGCCACTCACCCTGTCTAACATTCTGATACAGAGGGAAGGGGATGTGATTCAGCCACTCACCCTGTCTAACATTCTGATACAGAGGGAAGGGGATGTGATTCAGACACTCACCCTGTCTAACATTCTGATACAGAGGGAAGGGGATGTGATTCAGTCACTCACCCTGTCTAACATTATGATACAGAGGGAAGGGGATGTGATTCAGCCACTCACCCTGTCTAACATTATGATACAGAGGGAAGGGGATGTGATTCAGTCACTCACCCTGTCTAACATTCTGATACAGAGGGAAGGGGATGTGATTCAGTCACTCACCCTGTCTAACATTATGATACAGAGGGAAGGGGATGTGATTCAGCCACTCACCCTGTCTAACATTCTGATACAGAGGGAAGGGGATGTGATTCAGCCACTCACCCTGTCTAACATTCTGATACAGAGGGAAGGGGATGTGATTCAGCCACTCACCCTGTCTAACATTATGATACAGAGAGAAGGGGATGTGATTCAGTCACTCACCCTGTCTAACATTATGATACAGAGGGAAGGGGATGTGATTCAGTCACTCACCCTGTCTAACATTCTGATACAGAGGGAAGGGGATGTGATTCAGTCACTCACCCTGTCTAACATTCTGATACAGAGGGAAGGGGATGTGATTCAGCCACTCACCATGTCTAACATTCTGATACAGAGGGAAGGGGATGTGATTCAGCCACTCACCCTGTCTAACATTATGATACAGAGAGAAGGGGATGTGATTCAGCCACTCACCCTGTCTAACATTCTGATACAGAGGGAAGGGGATGTGATTCAGCCACTCACCCTGTCTAACATTCTGATACAGAGGGAAGGGGATGTGATTCAGCCACTCACCCTGTCTAACATTCTGATACAGAGGGAAGGGGATGTGATTCAGTCACTCACCATGTCTAACATTATGATACAGAGGGAAGGGGATGTGATTCAGCCACTCACCCTGTCTAACATTATGATACAGAGGGAAGGGGATGTGATTCAGCCACTCACCCTGTCTAACATTCTGATACAGAGGGAAGGGGATGTGATTCAGCCACTCACCCTGTCTAACATTCTGATACAGAGGGAAGGGGATGTGATTCAGTCACTCACCCTGTCTAACATTCTGATACAGAGGGAAGGGGATGTGATTCAGCCACTCACCCTGTCTAACATTATGATACAGAGGTAAGGGGATGTGATTCAGTCACTCACCCTGTCTAACATTCTGATACAGAGGGAAGTGGATGTGATTCAGCCACTCACCCTGTCCAGGAAACACTGGAAGAACCACTTCATAGTGTACAGGCTGGTGAACACCTCCTGTGTGTCCTGAAACAGAGGCCAATGAGCCATTACCACTCCGTGTCCGTGTGTGTGTACGTACGTGCGTGCATGCGTATTAAAAAATGTCAGTGGCCTTGGTTTAACAGCAGTGGTGAATCCGCCAATGTGCCCAAGGCCCCATATTAAAAGCAGAATAAAAGCCATGTTTGTCTGTCTGTGTGTGTGTGTGTGTGTGTCTGTGTGTGTGTGTATGGTTGTGTGTGTAGACATGGCATTTCTTTCTCATTCCACCACCCTTTAATCTCAACACATCAAAGGCTGCTGCTGTGCCACTCAACTCAGTACCCCATACCAGCAGGCTTAGGGCTGTCATTTATATACCACTCCCCCAGGCTGTGTGTGTGTGTGTGTGTGTGTGTGTGTGTGTGTGTGTGCGCGCACTCTGCGGGCCTCACCAGGTGTGACTTCAGTTTGGGCATCATCTTCTTGAGGATGCGGTCATGGTGCTCCTGGAAGCGCATCAGCTTGGGGAAGCCAGGGATAAAAAACCCTAGAGGGGAGGAGATCACAGAGCATTTTATCAAATGTAGAAATTTACTCTGGTGGTTCTCGCTGTGTGTGGGTCTGAATGGAAGGGACGTGAGATTGGGTGTGTATACAGTGTGTGTGTGGGTCTGAATGGAAGGGACGTGAGATTGGGTGTGTATACAGTGTGTGTGTGGGTCTGAATGGAAGGGACGTGAGATTGGGTGTGTATACAGTGTGTGTGTGGGTCTGAATGGAAGGGACGTGAGATTGGGTGTGTATACAGTGTGTGTGTGGGTCTGAATGGAAGGGATGTGAGATTGGGTGAGCTCTATAGATATCTGGTAAGAAGCTGTAAGGGAGGGTTCTCTAGAAATGCGTTTCCTCACATTTTATGGGGCCCAGAAGAGACAGCCTAAGTCCTTGAAAGGTATGTGAGAGTGTGTATACAGTGTGAGTGTGTGTTTATATTCTATCCGTAGGGCACGTTCCTGTGTCAGTGGGGTCATGTTGGCCTTAATGAATGTTTGGAGTAAAAGACCAGAGCTAACTATCCTATGTGGTCTAGGGCACGGCTGTTCATGCCTACTTAGTGTCTGGTCTAGTATGCTACCCCTGAATTGACTTGTATCCTATATGGTGAAATGTATGGCATGACTTAGGCGTGGGTTTTGCGTGGGCTACTGAATGACGGTCTAACACTTCTATAGGATGTTACAGTGTGTAGAGTGTGTGTTTACCATGCATGGCGTGTTTCTGTCCAGACAGCAGTTTGACCAAAGCCCAGAAGGCATCCTCTTCATTCATATAGATGAGCAACAGAGCAGTGATCTGACTCATGCCCTGGCAGTATCCCACCTCCTACACACACACACACACACACACACACACACACACACACACACACACACACACACACACACACACACACACACACACACACACACACACACACACACACACACACACACACACACACACACACACACACACACACACACACACACACACACACACTTTTATAATGTATAGACAAACATAGTTGCAGTTGGAAGTTTATATACACCTTAGCCAAATACATTTTAACTCAGTTTTTAACAATTCCTGACATTTAATCCTAGTAAAAAAAAAAAAAAAAATCCCTGTCTTAGGTCAGTTCGGATCACCACCTTATTTTAAGAATGTGAAATGTCAGAATAATAGTAGAGAGAATGATTTATTTCAGCTTTTATTTCTTTCATCACATTCCCTGTGGGTCAGAAGTTTACATAACTCAATTAGTATTTGGTAGCATTGCCTTTAAATTGTTTAACTTGGTTCTAACATTTCAGGTAGCCTTCCACAAGCTTCCCACAATAAGTTGGGAGAATTTTGGCCCATTTCTCCTGACAGAGCTGGTGTAACTGAGTCAGGTTTGTAGGCCTCCTTGCTCACACATGCTTTTTCAGTTGTGCCCACAAATATTCTATGGGATTGAGGTCAGGGCTATGTGATGGCCACTCCAATACCTTGACTTTGTTGTCATCAAGCCATTTTGCCAAAACTTTGGAAGTATGCTTGGGGTCATTGTCCATTTGGAAGACCCATTTGCGACCAAGCTTTAACTTCCTGACTGATGTCTTGAGATGTTGCTTCAATATCCACATAATTTTCCTGCCTCATGATTCCATCTATTTTGTGAAGTGCACCAGTCCCTCCTGCAGCAAAGCACCCCCACAACATGATGCTACCACCCCCGTACTTCACGGTTGGGATGGTGTTCTTCAGCATGCAAGCCTCCCCCTTTTTCCTCCAAACATAACGGTGGTCATTATGGCCAAACAGTTCTATTTTTGTTTCATCAGACCAGAGGACATTTCTTCAAAACGTATGATCTTTGTCCCCATGTGCAGTTGCAAACTGTAGGCTTTTTTATGGCGGTTTTGGAGCAGTGGCTTCTTCCTTGCTGAGCGGCCTTTCAGGTTATGTCGATATAGGACTCGTTTTACTGTGGATATAGATCATTTGTACCCGTTTCCTTCAGCATCTTTACAAGGTCCTTTGCTGTCATTCTGGGATTGATTTGCACTTTTCGCACCAAAGTACGTTCATCTCTAGGAGACAGAACGTGTCTCCTTCCTGAGCGGTATGACAGCTGCGTGGTCCCATGGTGTTTATACTTGCGTACTATTGCTTGTACAGATGAACGTGGTACCTTCAGGCATTTTGAAATTGCTCCCAAGGATGAACCAGACTTATGGAGGTCTACTATTTATTTTCTGAGGTCTTGGCTGATTTTCCCATGATGTCAAGCAAAGAGGCACTGAGTTTGAAGGTAGGCCTTGAAATACATCCACAGGTACACCTCCAATTGACTTAAATGATGTCAATTAGCCTATCAGAAGCTTCTAAAGCCATGACATAATTTTCTGGAATTTTCCAAGCTGTTTAAAGACAGAGTCAATTTAGTGTAAGTAATCTTCTGATACAGTGAATTATAAGTGAAATAATCTGTCTGTAAACAATTGTTGGAAAAATTACTTGTCATGCACAAAGTAGATGTCCTAATCGACTTGCCAAAACTATAGCTTGTTAACAAGAAATTTGTGGAGTGGTTTAAAAACGAGTTTTAATGACTCCAAACTAAGTGTATGTAAACTTCTGACTTCAACTGTACATACAAACTCACTTTTCTATTTCTACACAGGAACAGAAAAGGTTGGTGGATGGAGAGAACGGGGAGGATGTACAGGAGGAGCTGGATGAGGGGAAAAAAGAAGGACGAGGGAGAGGAGAAGGAAGAGGCTGTAGAAAATAGTTGATTGGGAAAAGGAGAGGTAGAATAAAGAAAAGCGGTTTCGGGGGATTCATTCTGGAATGTGTGTAGTGTGACTCACCGTGTTGTACATGGAGTAGGCTGTTAGGACGTGGAACAGAGCCTGCTGCCTGAAAACAACAACAAACAGTCAACCTACTAATGACTAGACGTCATCTGATGGAAGTGCAGGTTAACTAACAGGAACACCTCAGGAGCTTCACAATTGATCACAAAAGGGGAATTCAGGTTGCTTTTTTATTTAACCAGGTTAGTCTCATTGAGATACATTTTTCAAGAGAGATCTGGTCTTCTCTCATCATTCAAATGCTCTAATAGTCGTACTGTCTTCTAAATGAGATGAACAAGTGCATTAGTGATTTTTACTTCCTATATTTGGCCAGTAATGGCAACCTTTGTGTTTGAGGTAGTAGGAAATGTTATGCTTTCATGGTCAGTACTGAGGCGATGTGTTTAGTTCCTGTGAGGCTGTGGCTGCCAGGTCCTCGCTGCTCTCTGACTCTGCAGGCCACAGTGTTTACTTCCCAGGGGCCCCTGGTTCTGGCTCTCTCCATGACGTCATCAAGCAGAAGTAAAAACAGAAAAGGGAAGTGTGTCCTCTGACTTCCTTATCGGGAAATGTCAATGTCAGCCACCATTATGACAGAAAGAGGTATGGCCAGATAGATGTGCATCATGGCCCAGGCTACGACCAGGGGTTTTTCCTAGTCAGGGCACATGGTCAAGAAAAAGTCCAGACCCTAATTACGGGTACTATTCTGTAGTAACTAAGTGTAGATAATGTACTTCTCATCATGTTGAGTATGAGATACTGACTTGACGTCGTAGCGGGTCATGAACATGATGTGGTTCCTGTGTTGTGTGTGTGTGTGTTGTGTGTATGTGTGTGTGTGTGCAGTCGGAGGGAGATACTGACTTGACGTCGTAGCGGGTCATGAACATGATGTGGTTCCTGTGTTGTGTGTGTGTGTGTTGTGTGTATGTGTGTGTGTGTGCAGTCGGAGGGAGATACTGACTTGACGTCGTAGCGGGTCATGAACATGATGTGGTTCCTGTGTTGTGTGTGTGTGTGTGTGTTGTGTGTATGTGTGTGTGTGTGCAGTCGGAGGGAGATACTGACTTGACGTCGTAGCGGGTCATGAACATGATGTGGTTCCTGTGTTGTGTGTGTGTGTGTGTGTTGTGTGTATGTGTGTGTGTGTGCAGTCGGAGGGAGATACTGACTTGACGTCGTAGCGGGTCATGAACATGATGTGGTTCCTGTAGGTTCGGTTCACATCCAGGTCAATCTGACGGACGTCAGGAGACAGACCTCGAGCCCTGAGCTTCAGCTTCTACACACAGGAAACACAACAACACAGAGTCACTGAGGGAGTGTGTGTGTGTGTGTGTGTGTGTGTGTGTGTGTGTGTGTGTGTGTGTGTGTGTGTGTGTGTGAGAGAGAGAGAGTTTGTGAGAGTGAAATACAAAGGAATAAAACTACTCATCCATCCCGCAAATGTTTGAGTTATATTAAAGCTCAGTTGTGACTAGAAACTCAGTATTCCAGTGCTGACACACACACACACACACACACACACACACACACACACACACACACACACACACACACACACACACACACACACACACACACACACACACACACACACACACCTTCCCCTCCACACACATTCATCTCCCCCATATTAATGGATGACGCTCTGAAATGTAATAAATCCAGGGCCTCACCCGGCCTGGTTATGAATGTTAATGAAGCTGGCTGAGTGGAGAGAGACAATAGGAGAGTGTGAATGTATGTAGTTTCTACATGACTTTGCCCGGGGAGGAAGGAGGGAGGATATTGGTCCTATGCTGTGAGCTCTTGTCTCGTGCTTCCATAACGTACCTCGTAGAAGTCTTTCTTCTCCTCCTTTATTTTGGGAACGTCGAGGAGCAGACACCACACCTCTCCTCGGAGCTGTAGGGGAATTCCCTTATAGATCCGCCTCACCAGCTGGAGGGAGACATGAATACGGGGAAAAGGACATTCTTAGTGCAACATCAAAGAGACCATGCTTCACCTTTCAACCACACCCCCTAGCCCTAACGCTCAAGGTTCAAAATGCCTTTGTGCCCAATCAAATTTGAGCTACACAACCGAACAGTTTTCATGATGAATTGACAGTATGAATAATCTGACTCACATTCAGCATTAAGGGGGTACAATCAATCATCAATCAAATGTCACTCAAGTGGATAGTATGAGAGGACAGGTGTGTGTGTGTGTGTGTGTGAGAGAGAGGACAGGTGTGTGTGAGAGGACGTGTGTGTGTGTGTGTGTGTGTGTGTGTGTGTGTGTGTGTGTGTGTGTGAGAGAGAGGACAGGTGTGTGTGAGAGGACAGGTGTGTGTGAGAGGACAGGTATGTGTGTGTTGTTTTACAGGGTCACACACAGACAAAAGTATGTTGACACTTTGAACAAAATCATGGCTATTAATATGAAGTTGGTCCCTCCTTTTCTGTTATAACAGCCTCCACTCTTCTGGGAAGGCTTTCCACTAGCTGTTGGAACATTGCTGCAGGGACTTGCTTCCATTCAGCCAGAAGAGCATTAGAGAGGTCGGGCACTGTTGGACAATTAGGCCTGGCTTACAGTTGATGGAGTTGAGGTCAGGGCTCTGTGCAGGCCAGTCAAGTTCTTCTACACAGATCTCGACAAACCATTTCTGTATGGACCTCGCTTTGTCCACAGGGGCATTGTCATGCTGAAACAGAAAAGGGACTTCCCCAAACTGTTGCCACAAAGTTGGAAGCACAGAATCGGGGGGGGGGGGGGGGGGCCTAGCCCGAACCATGAAAAACAGCCCCGGACCATTATTCCTCCTCCACTAAACTTTACAGATGGCACTACAATAAGGCAGGTAGCGTTCTCCTGGCACCCACCAAACCCAGATTTGTCAGTTGGACTGCTAGATGGTGAAGCGTGATTCATCACTCCAGAGAATGCGTTTCCACTGCTCCATAGTCCAATGGCGGCGAGCTTTACACCACTTCCAGCCAATGCTTGGCATTGCGTTGATCTTAAGCTTGTGTGCGGCTGCTCGGCCATGGAAACTTTGCTTCCAGAGGCAGTTTGGAACTCAGTAGTGAGTGTTGCAACCAATGTTCCCTCAAATTTCTTGGGGCACTGAGCAAATTTCTGGTCTGCTGAGCGCAAACTTGAAAATTCTGTGCAACTTCCAGCTCGTGTTTACTGTGAACACTGAGGCTGTACCCTCCTTTATGTTAGTTATAATAGTGGCCAAGTAGGCTACTGTGGCTATTTGATCATAATATAGGCCTACCAGAGTGGCCTACCATCAAAAACTATGGAGAAAATGCATCCCATAACATTTTAACATGGAAATAGCTGTTCTATCATTCAGCCTACAGTAGCAGCTTTTCAAAGATGCCTAGAAATGTACACGTTTTGTGCACTGTAGGATTTAATCACTCCCCTATTGCTGACTACAAATGTTCTATAACTGGGCTAATAACTCACTAAGTAGCAAAGGAAATTAACAAAATGTATACTTTACCATAGAAATATAGGCCTAATACATTATCAACGCATATTGGCTTTGTTTGAAGTGCCCTACCAATTAATTGTTTTCCGGGTCATTTAAAAAAATTATATTTCGAAATTTGAGGAGGGCTATATGATCACACTGGTAATAGATCCGTTGTTGTATTTCTTGTGAGGCACAGCTGAGTGAGGTGAGCATTCAGTGAGCATTTAAATAATATGCTTTATTTTTATTTTACTGGGCTGATGGTGACTGCATTTGACGGTCAGTCTCAGCGGAGGGAGAGAGCAGCAGACGGAGGGTCCGCCTCTCAACATCCCCCTGCTCTCCCATTCCTTCACTGACCCTGACCTAAAAGGGTGGGGAAACTCGAGTCGCCCCGCATTATTTCTGCCTCATGCACAAATTCATGTTGTTACTCCTATGAACAGAGAAAGTGTAATATTCCTGGATATTAAAAAGACCCAAGCCGCTAATAACAACAACGCAAGCCTATAGGTTTCACTTTCCTACTCATTCATTACTGCTGCAGTGCTTGTTGCAGCGCTGAGTGGAAATAGGAAGAACGTGTATTTTATGGCTTATAAAAGTGTTGAATACAAAGTGTTGACAGTGCTGAGAGAGAACTTAAACATGAACTCACTCATAAAAACTGCAGCTCTTTGCTGTATTCATTGAGTCTCCCTCTAGTCATGGTTTTAAACGTCTTGAAATCTCACAGTATCAACTTTTCTCTAGCTTTCTGTTATGCCTGCTACGTTACTGCAGACACGGTCATCTGAGCCATTCGATTGGCCTGCGGTAGGCCTATAGTGCACTGCTTTCCAGGCCAGCCAGACACATGCAATGGTTCAAAATGGCAACAGTTTGCCTACCCGGTGCGCAGGCGAATAAAACAAAATAGGAACAAGGCTTTATCGTTGTTTTTTTTTTTTACAGAAATGTTTGACGATCGACTAAGAATGCCTTGGAGATCAACCAGTCAGTGAACACTGCTCTAGAAAGTTGAGTGAAGATCAATCTCATGCTTCTCTCTGTGGGCTGATATTTCTGCACGGTAGTCCCGGGGAGCAGCACACATTTTAGAGGAAACAATGGCTGCGACCGAGGCCAGACGATTTTTACTCACTACGCGCTTTAGCACTCTGCGGTCCCGTTCTGTGAGCTTGTGTGGCCTACCACTTCGCGGCTGAGCCGCTGTTGCTCCTAGACGTTTCCACTTCACAATAACAGCACTTACAGTTGACCGGGGCAGCTCTAGAAGGACAGAAATTTAACGAACTGACTTGTTGGAAAGGTGGCATCCTATGACGGTGCCACGTTGAAAGTCACTGACCTCTTCAGTAAGGCCATTCTACTGTCAATGTTTGTCTATAGAGATTGCATGGCTGTGTGCTCGATTTTATTCAGCTGTCAGTCAAGCAACGGAGGTGGCTATAAATAGCCTAATTTGAAGCGGTGTCCACACTTTTAGTGTGTCATACATATATACACAGACATATATACACACACACAGTGCATCTTCATTACTCAGCAGGCGGAACACAGAGAGAGGTGGGAGAAGAGAGAGAAACATTGATTTGGAAGGAGATGTGTTTAGGCATCGGATGGCCAGTGATGGGTGATAATTAAAGGTTAACAAATCAGTTTAGGTTGTATGCTCATAGTGCATGTTAGTATGTGTATGTGAGTGAGTGTGTGTAGTATACGTGTTCTCTGAGTGTGGAGGTGTGTGTTTGTACTGTGTAGTATGTGTGTGTGTGTGTGTGTGTGTGTGTGTGTGTGTGTGTGTGTGTGTGTGTGTGTGTGTGTGTGTGTGTGTGTGTGTGTGCCAGATAGACCCACTCAGGGCTTGACGTCTCTACAGCGACAGCCCTGTAATTAGGGCTCTGATGAGGAAGTCAATGAGTGCACCTGTTCCACTAATCATCAATTGGTGTGTGTGTGTTTGTGCGCATGGTTTCTTTTGGTGAGTTTATAGTGTCTGTTTGTGTGTGTGTGTGTGTGTGTGTGTGTCTGTGTGTGTGTGTGTGTGTGTGTGTGTGTGTGTGTGTGTGTATGAGATCTAATGGCTCTTCAGCGTAGAGAACCTGCCTTATAGACGCTAGAACCTGCCTTACAGATGCTAGAACCGGCCTTACAGACGCTAGAACCTTATGACTGCATTAGTATGCTATTGTTTTCAGCAGCACAGGAAACAAAAAGAGCCATCAACTGTAACCTGTTTAACCAGCCGAGAGAAACGAGCGGAGCACTGACTGACAGAATACGGATACCCCTAAAGGGGAGGTGGGGGGGAAAAACAACAAGTCCTTGGTGGTTGTTGCTTGTCACGCAATTCTTGAAACCAGAGAAAGAGACAGAACAAAGCTAAAACATTCCCCTAGCCAAGGTTAATTTAAAGACAAATCTCCAATTCCCACTGGAACCACCTCAGCGTACAGCTGAAGGACGTCAGAACTGAATGCCCGAGGGCCCAACACCTATCATAAAGAAGACCCCAAACTCAGGCACTAACAAAGACCCCTACAAATGCTCTTCAGGGAGAGACTCACTAATATTTGTTCACCAAAGAGAAGAAGAGATGTGAGGCATGAGGAGTGGAGGAGAAGAATGTGGAATGTAATATTTGACAACAGGAATGTGGGAATGAGATATTTTAAGAGAGACTGCAAGAAGGGGGAGAGATGGTGAGGGAGGAAGAGAGAGATCGTACCTTTTCACTGTTCTTATACTTGTCCCAGCTCTTCATCATCTTCAGCCATTTTGAGGTCCTTTCTACCTCGATGTGTTTTTGCTGAGGGGACACAGGAAGTGGCATGTTAACACTTCCTCATTACCAAAACTCTGGAGGAACTGTATATGCAGACAAATACGCAGTAGCATACATTTTGCTTCATATACTTAACACTTTTTATGATGTAGGATGAGGCAAAGGTTACAGTGAAATTAGAATGTAATCTTAAAATCAGCTCAGAACAATATGAAACTCATCGTGAGCTACAGTAGAAGCCTACAAAGTGTTAGGATTCGGAAAAGGAAAGAACTTCTACATTCTCAGCAACCAAAGTTCTATTCATAGCAGTAATAGTAATCGTTATGCATGTGAAAGACATTTTCTTCTTTCTCATCTGTGAAGGCCATTTTACAGCGGCATAGACATGTGGGATGGGAGAGATGTAGTTAGCCCTGAGGGTCTGAAACATGGTCGCTCACCTTCTCTTCCACCGAGTCGTAGGACGGAAGGTCATTCTCACTGGAGAGGAGAAACAAACAAGCTTTTGCATTGCACAGCGTTGGTTTATTTTATAGACACATTCTTGCTTTGAAAATATGCAAGGTATCAATCATTGTTTGACCATGGGCTTAGCTAAGGCTTTGCTGGTCTGGGCCTTTAAGAACATTACACATTTGGTAGATGGGTGGAATGTTAGTAGGCTGTCTCTCTGTCCAACTCAACTCCCTCATACGCAATGAAGATGGACAAGATGGAGCCCCAAGATGATATGTCTCAACGTGAATAGGGACCACTCAAAGATTCTTTCCAGAGGAAGTGGAGTCATTAAAGAAAGAAATGCTGTTTCTGCCAGAGCTCGTTTAACCTTCCCTAACACTCATCAAAGGGAGGGAACATTACACGTCAGCAGCCAAGCAAACAGGAAATAACACATTAAAGCATTCCTCCATTCTGGCTACTGTCCTGTCCCAGTTTCAATGCCTCTATGGCTATCTGTCAGTTACACTATGAAACTAACAGTTCACAGCAGCACAGTTCTGTCTGTGCCACTACACCCACTGGCTTAGAACATAAAAATGGAATTTCCCCATGGTGGGGGCCTGTTCCAATACTCTCAAAATGCATCCTTCCTTCTTTTAGTAATATTAATTAATCTGTCCATGACTGGGCAAGTGAAAGTAAGGTTTCCTCTCCATTGCTTTAACCAATCCAACATTGGTCAGACCTGTGATCAGGTCAGATCTGTGACGACTTCATGGAAGGGAACAGAGTCTGGGTCCCAACCCCCACTTCCTGTGTCTCTGTCCCGGGACTGCCCTGACCCCTGAACCTGGCCTTTGACTGCAAACTCTCTGTGCTTCCTACATGAGTTAGTTTGTGTCTGCCTGTAAATGGGGCATTCCCTTCTTTTCTCCCTCCTTGTCGTCGTCACACCTAGTCAGTATGACCTAGAAAGGGCTCTCCTTCATAGGCTATTTCATGGAGCCTGAGGCCTCATCTCTACTGTCTTAACCATGGGCCCCAGCTCTGTGTCCTAACCAGTCCAAAGTCCTGGCATTAGGCCAGAACCATAACCTTCAGCCAAGCCCCCATCTGCTCTCTTTCCATCCCTCTCTCTCCCAGACCATAGCCTTCACCCAGGGCCTCAACCTCTCCATCCTTCCCTCTCTCCAGACTGGAACCTTCTCTCCATCTCTCTCCAGACCGTGACTGGCCCTGGGCTCCGGCACGTCATCCCTCTCTCCCCTATACCGTGACTGGCCCTGGGCCTGAGCTCCCACACTGATGCCCTGTGATTGTGGCTAACCCGGCAGCTTCCTGCCTGGACCAGCCCACATGTGCCAGCCCACACATATATATATATATATATAACTGCCTAAGAACAGTGTTGTTTAAGAGCCATGCAACCCCACTGCTGGCCATGCCAAAGCCACACAGCACTCCAGGATATAGAGAGGGGCTTATACTCAACACCAAGCTGTATAGAGAGTCACTTTCTCCTACTTCAAGACAATGGTACTATTTTAAACTAGTGTTCTTTGAAGTTTTTACTGAAGTTAAATATCAGAACACAAACAAGGGGGAAGATTGTGGTGTGTGTGACTGAATCACATTTGAATTGATCACCTAAGGGTGTGTGTGTGTGTGCGCTCTTACTGTACGAAGCCGAAGCGGTCAATGACTTTGTACAGGTGGAAGCTTGCATCCTCCCAGGGTTCCACAGTGGCGCCCTCTTTTCCCTGCAATCAAAGAGCCTCATGGGTAAAGCAATAAATAACAAGTAGTTTGAAATGCATTTGTGCTTTAAAAAAAAACATCCTTGGGAATTTTTTTTTTTTTTACTTTGAATGCAGCACAAATGAGAATGAATACCAACGAGATACTTTGAATGTTAAGAAGTAAAGTAACTTAATGCCTATATAGAACTGAATGGCTGCATACTTTGTAAACATCGACACTATTACAATTGAGACAGAACATGAACATCGGTGTTATTCTATACTGAACAAAAATATAAACGCAACATGTAAAGTGTTGGTCCCATGTTTCATGAGCTGAAATAAATGATCCCAGACATTTTCCATACGCACAGAAAGCTTATTTCTCCCAAATTGTGTGCACAAATTTGTTTACATCCCTGTTAGTGAGCATGTCTCCTTTGCCAAGATAATCCATCCACCTGACAGGTGTGGCATATCAAGAAGCTGATTAAACAGCATTATAATTACACAGGTGCACCTTGTGCTGGGGACAAAAAAGGCCACAAAAATGTGCAGTTTTATCACACAACAAAATGCCACAGATGTCTCAAGCTGTGCAATTGGCATGCTGACTGCAACAATGTCCACCAGAGCTGTTGCCAGAGAATTGAATGTACATTTTTCTACCATAAGCCGCCTCCAAAGTAGTTTGAGAATTTGGCAGTACGTCCATCCGGACTCACAACCACAGACCATGTTAATGGCGTTGTGTGGACCAGCGGTTTGCTGATGTCAACGTTGTGAACAGAGTGCCCCGTGGTGGCGGTGGTGTTATGGTATGGGCAGGTAGGTATAGGCTACGGACAACGAACACAATTGACTTTTAACGATGGCAATTTGAATGCACAGAGCTACCGTGATGAGATCCTAAGGCCCATTGTTGTGCCATTCATCCACCGCCATCACCGCATGTTTCAGCATGATAATACACGGCACCATGTCGCAAGGATCTGGACACAATTCCTGGAAGCTGAAAATGTCCCAGTTCTTCCATGGCTTGCATACTCAGACACATCACCCATTGAGCATGTTTGGTATGCTCTGGATTGACGTGTACGACAGCGTGTTCCAGTTCTCACCAATATCAAGCAACTTCGCACAGCCATTGAAGAGGAGTGGGACAACATTCCACAGGCCACAATCAACAGCCTGATCAACTCTATGTGAAGGAGATGTGTCGCGCTGCATGAGGTAAATGGTGGTCACACCAGATACGGACTGGTTCTGATCCACGCCACTACCTCTTTAAAAAAAAAAGGTATCTGTGACAAACAGATGCAAGGCAGTTAACCCACTGTTCCCCGGTAGGCCGTGATTGTAAATAACAATTTGTTCTTAACTGACTTGCCTAGTTAAATAAATGTATAAAAAAAGTCAAAAAAGGTGATGAATCGAAAAGAGAGCGAGCTAAACAATGTCCAGCATTGGCTGAGGTCTGCAAGGCCTGAAGACCAGCTGGATGTCTAAAAACATCTCTTCCTCCCGTTCTCCTTCCCGCACTCCCCCTGTTTACTGGAAATCCTGTCCTAACTTAACCCAGCTCCCTCACACAGCAGAAACAGGGTAACATGAATATAAATACATAAAAAAGACACATCTGGGATGAATAGATTGTTGTTACATCCAACCTCAGGCCGAACACACACAGAGCCTGGAAGAGATGTCAGTGGAGACACAGACTGTGTCTAAAGCCCGTGTCATGTGGTATCTGCGTATAGACACAGGGGCGCACGCACAAGACAGCTGTGTAAAATCAATGTCATAGCAGAATTGGAGCATGATTCTGTTCAGTGTTCCACTTTGTCAAGCTTTCCATGATTCTGGTGTCTATGATTACCTCTGTCCCAGTTCGAGAGTGTATACAAGGTTTCTTCCAGTATTCTACTGTAGTCAAAGGAGGCCGTACTCCATCACTTGAATGAAACCCCATTGATAGAAAACATTTGAGGTCTGTAAGAGCATGAACTCCATCTTTGTCTTGATGTTTTGATATCAGTCCCCCTCCCCCCCGACACTGTCATTATGAAACTGAATTGGTTTTGATTGGACTCGTTCCGCCTCGCCAACGAGAGAAAATGGACTCCTCTAGTGATCAGGGTCAAACATCAAAACATAATTAAACTCTGTGTCAGAGTGCCCGCCTCTCTCCTCCACTCCATCCCTCCCTCATTGCTCCTCTCTTAACGAGCGGGCTTGATTATACTGCCCGCTGGACTAAATTAAAAAGGCTAATTTATAAACCAGGCACGACGGCTGGCTATAGTGATGATGCCACAGGCAATGGAAAGAGGTGCCACACACACACACACACACACACACACACACACACACACACACACACACACACACACAATGGTGTGGATGGACACAGACTTTTCACCATCAGTCTGACAAATATCACAATTTTATGACAAGAAAACAAAGCACAAATCTCTGGAAACTTCCTGGAAATATTGTTAGCCCAGCTTCTGTCTGGTAGTGACAGACGAACAATCAATGCTGCAGGTGATTTACTGTCCTTCATTAGTGGAGGGGTTCTTACCTTGTCATATTTGGAGATGATCTCAGCCCTCTCCTTCTCAAGCCTCAGCACAGCATCCTGCTCTGTACCAGACGCTGCCAGGGGGGGGGGGGGGGGGGGGGGGGGGGGGGAGAAGAAGAGGAAGATAGATGGAAGAAAAGGAGAGGAGAAGAGTTCAAATGTCAACCTTTAAATTGTGGTCCCAGTAGGCTCAGTGAAGGCCAATACAGACTGGAAGTGGTCGTGCTGTACCTTTTCACTACTATCAAACACTAAGTGGTTCAGTTCTCTGGCCCCACACTGAGCCAGGGGTCAAAGGTTAAAGCCTGGCCTACTGTAACACACACTGGGGGGCATGTCTGAGTCACACTGGTGGAACCAGCAGGACTCACCAGGGGTGGTGTGTATCATACACAGCTAAGAGGCTGTTTGAGAGCAGTAGTGTGTGTGTTTGAGAGCCGTTGAGTTGAGCCACTTTGAGCTCAAAATGGAGACCAGTGTCATAGAGGGGTGTCCCTATGTGACAGACGCGGTGTGTGCACACGTCAGCTATTATGCCCCAGATGGACAATTAGCGAGAAACTGTCCAGGATGACCAGGATGCGTGACCAGGATGCGTGAGCGTGACCAGGATGCGTGAGCGTGACCAGGATGCGTGAGCGTGACCAGGATGCGTGAGCGTGACCAGGATGCGTGACCAGGATGCGTGACCAGGATGACCAGGATGCGTGAGCGTGACCAGGATGCGTGACCAGGATGCGTGACCAGGATGCGTGACCAGGATGCGTGACCAGGATGACCAGGATGCGTGAGCGTGACCAGGATGCGTGACCAGGATGCGTGATCAGGATGACCAGGATGCGTGAGCGTGACCAGGATGCGTGAGCGTGACCAGGATGCGTGAGCGTGACCAGGATGCGTGAGCGTGACCAGGATGTGTGACCAGGATGCGTGAGCGTGACCAGGATGCGTGAGCGTGACCAGGATGTGTGACCAGGATGCGTGAGCGTGACCAGGATGACAAAGGATGCGTGAGCGTGACCAGGATGACAAAGGATGCGTGAGCGTGACCAGGATGCGTGACCAGGATGCGTGAGCGTGACCAGGATGCGTGAGCGTGACCAGGATGACCAGGATGACCAGGATGCGTGAGCGTGACCAGGATGCGTGACCAGGATGCGTGACCAGGATGCGTGAGCGTGACCAGAATGACCAGGATGCGTGAGCGTGACCAGGATGCTGAGGGCGCCGAACAAAGGTGCGCGCACACCTCCTTTATCTCAACTGTACCACTCAACCAAGTGAGTGTCCTCCATTTACAATCCTTGGTTTCCTCATCAGATGATGACTGTAGGAGCTGACTGGTCGAATGTAAAGGTCCGACAAACAGTCACTCCACACACACACTGCCACTTCCTGATTCAGCAGCCAATGGGAAGCTCAAAATACAGGAAAACACGTTAACAAAGCTGGCACAGAATATACGTGTGTGTGTGTGTGTGTGTGTGTGTGTGTGTGTGTGTGTGTGTGTGTGTGTGTGTGTGTGTGTGTTCATGGTTTGAAGCGCTGTGGTAATAGTGGAAAAATTGTGGGAAACTAAAAAGTCTAGGTCAGATTTATTGAAAGAGCCCCATTGGTTCTATGAGTTCACCAATAACAGGTAGTTCTTGTGATGGAATTCGGTCAGCCAGAATATACTGTGTATCTGTGTTTTCTATTAGCCAAAGGCTGGTACTAAATCATCCTTCCTGATGGAAAAAGATAGTGAATCTTTCCAGGCGACGGACCAATTGGCATTTCACCTGCTTTGATGTACCTGCACTGAGCCACCAGCCAAATGCACATTAGAAAGACAAGGTGTGTGTGTGTGTGTGTGTGTGCGCCTCAGACACATTGGACTCACGCGGCGATTGAGAATAAACAAAGCACTGAACTAATTTTCTGTAAATCTATTTTTACACAGATTGAGGCAGCTTGCCAACCATGTCAGTGTGAGAATAAATACATTGCTCCACACACAGCACAAGAAAGAACACAATACTGTGTTCTTAGTGAAAGAGGCTATTGTAGATACTCTGTGTGTGCTACTGTGTTTACTGAGCTGGTGTGAGACATGACGTAATTCTCTCCGTTCACCAGAGTGGCAGAGCAGCAACCACCAATGAGGATACAGCTTTTCAACCCTCTCCACCAATGAGATGTGCTGCTTCGCCTCCACTTAAGTACAAGGTCCCAAGAGAAGGGTGGTTTTACAGTTTTAAATCATTTGATTTTTTCTCTTATCTTTCACATTTTCAGTCAGTATTCCGACAGGAACTATTCCACTTTGATTCTTCCCCACTTCCTCCCTGGGCTCATCCGGAATTCCAATATGTCCGAACAAACGTCGCTCTTATCGAGCCGGCCGGAATTTTTATGACAGGGTGGTGTGTAACTGTCTGTCACAGTGAAAGGCATGCCGCCATTTTCTGACAATGGCACACAGAGTGGGAGAAGGGACAGCAGGGGGACACTGTCTGGAAACAAATAACACCCCCCCCCCCACTGAATTTTTCCATGGTTCAGTGGAATGGAATTCTGGGTCTTCCCATAGTAAAGCCCAGTGTTGGCAGCAGTAACACACACTGAACCCCCCAGCGGCCATATTAGTATTCAACAGGGGCAGCGCTTAAGCTAAACGCAATTAGACTCTTTCATGCTCGGGGAATGGCACTGGCATCCGTGACTCCGTGTTTGTAAGGGGTTGGAGGCTCATTCAGAATGATTGTGTTTGTTGTGTTGCTTGGACTGCTGTGACTCCTCGTGCCTACAGAACACTCCTGGACAAGCCCCTTCCTTGAGGCTACAGGGCTGCTTGAGGAAAACCTACATCCCTGAACCTTTGCACTTCCAGCGAGTCACACCATCCTCCTCCCCATTCCTTCCCCTGTCCACTCCTACTCCTCTTTTCCCTGGTTAGACCCCCTACCTCCCTGACCTTTCACCCCTCCCTCATCCTCCTCTGCCAGTCTCAATCGCTTCCTCTTCACATGGCAGTGCCCTGTGGCGACGGCTGCGTAGAAAGGCAGGTCATTTCCCTCTCCCGCTGCGATTAAAATGTCCCCATCGGTTTAGTGCTTTGCCTGAGTGGAAATTACCCGGTTCTCCGCTTTCCCCTTCACTCCTGCTCTCTACCACCCGTCAAACAGCTGTCCCTCTCTTTCTCTCCATCCATCACAGAGGTCATAACAGAGTATTAGAATAGAAAGCTGTCATTTTCCTTGCTGAAAGGTATTAATCATACATTAGGCTTCTGAAAAACGCTGGAAAACGTCACTGAAAGAACAAAGGAGAGAACTGGTCTCGCTCACTCACAGGTTAGGGACAACATGTTGTCAATCTGTATATAACCTGTTTGTCCATGATGATTCAACTGTAGATCAAGTCTATAAAATAATTAACTTAGGATCATGCATTCATCCAATCAGACTCAGTCTTCGGGACAACAGCATCATCAAAAACAACAGACGTTAAAATAACATCCCTCAGTTAACATAATAACACTGTGTCTTCCTGTATTCGTCTTTCTGTAAAGTATGTCTGTATTCATCACAACTCCTGTCAAAGAATGAGTCTGGATGACTGTAAACAACTGTATGACAATAGACAATATGTAATATTCTGCTCCTCTCTTTTAGAGTCTAGCGGTTTCTAGTCCAAGAATTGTCTTCATAAGAAGTAGTGTTATTTTGCTCTCTGCTCCTCTCTCCCTCCAAGTTAACACTCGTTGCCGGTTCTTATCTGCAAAGGTACTGAAGTTGCATGGTTCTAATGGAAAGCCTGGATGGAGGAGAAGTCATTTCTTGTCCTTTGTTCTTGAACTCACAGTGCCTCACACTTCACTTTGTTCATCCGCCTCTCAGCCTGCCTGTGTTCAGCCAATCAACACGTCCCAAGGCCAGACCTGGAGCCGACCAAGCTGAGAGTGCTGCCTCTATTCACCTTACCGCATTACATATTGGGAAAAAAGGATCTATAAAGGCAATCACGAAGTGCACCAAGGCCATGTCAAATCATGCCTTGAAATGAATAGAATGTAAAAAGTGAACAATTAGAGAAATGCCTACTGGAGAAGGACTGAAAGTGAAATAAAACATTGGCGTTTGTGGTACGCCAAAGTTCTAAATGGAGCCTGTGTGTGTTGTCGCACCATTGTGTGTTTAAATATACAAACACACACACTAGCCTGATGTCACCCAATTGTCAGGGTAACAGCAAAAAAAACTGTAGGCTAACCACATGTGGCATAACACTGGGCATGCTATTAGCATTAGAGGTCGACCGATTATGCTTTTTCAACGCCGATACCAATACCCGATTATTGGAGGACCAAAAAAACGATACCGATTAATCGGACGATTTTTTATGACAATTACAACAATACTGAATGAACACTTATTTTAACTTAATACAATACATCAATAAAATCAATTTAGCCTCAAATAAATAATGAAACATGTTCAATTTGGTTTAAATAATGCAAAAACAAAGTGTTGGAGAAGAAAGTAAAAGTGCAATATGTGCCATGTAAAAAAGGTAACGTTTAAGTTCCTTGCTCAGAACATGAGAACATATGAAAGCTGGTGGTTCCTTTTAACATGAGTCTTCAATATTCCCAGGTAAGAAGTATTAGGTTGTAGTTATTATAGGAATTATAGGACTATTTCTCTCTATACGATTTGTATTTCATATACCTTTGACTATTGGATGTTCTTATAGGCACTTTAGTATTGCCAGTGTAACAGTATAGCTTCCATCCATGCCTCTCCTCGCCGCTACCTGGGCTCGAACCAGGAACACATCGACAACAGCCACCCTAGAAAGCAGCGTTACCCATGCAGAGCAAGGGGAACAACTGCTCCAAGTCTCAGAGCGAGTGACGTTTGAAACGCTATTAGCGCGCACCCCGCTAACTAGCTAGCCATTTCACATCGGTTACACCAGCCTAATCTGCTGCTGGCAAAACGCACGAAAGTGCTGTTTGAATGAATGCTTACGAGCCTGCTGGTGCCTACCATCGCTCAGTCAGACTGCTCTATCAAATCAGACTTAATTATAACATAATAACACACAGAAATACGAGCCTTAGGTCATTAATATGGTCGAATCCGGAAACTATCATCTCAAAAACAAAACGTTTATTCTTTCAGTGAAATACGGAACCGTTCCGTATTTTATCTAATGGGTGGCATCCCTAAGTCTAAATATTCCTGTTACATTGCACAACCTTCAATTTTATGTCATAATTACGTAAAATTCTGGCAAATTAGGCGGCACGAACTGTTGCATATACACTAACTCTGCGTGCAATGAACGCAAGAGAAGTGACAAAATTTCACCTGGTTAATATTGCCTGCTAACCTGGATTTCTTTTAGTTAAATATGCAAGTTAAGAAATATATACTTCTGTGTATTGATTTTAAGAAAGGCATTGATGTTTATGGTTAGGTACACATTGGAGCAACGATACGCACCGCATCGATTATATGCAACGCAGGACACGCTAGATAAACTAGTAATATCATCAACCATGTGTAGTTAACTAGTGATTATGATTGATTGATTGTTTTTTATAAGATAAGTTTAATACTAGCTAGCAACTTACCTTGGTTTACTGCATTCGCGTAACAGGCAGGCTCCTCGTGGAGTGCAATGTAATCAGGTGGTTCGAGCGTTGGACTAGTTAACTATAAGGTTGCAAGATTGAATCCCCCGAGCTGACAAGGTAAAAATCTGTCATTCTGCCCCTGAACAAGGCAGTTAACCCACTGTTCCTAGGCCGTCATTGAAAATAAGAATGTGTTCTTAACTGACTTGCCGAGTTAAATAAAGATTAAATAAAGGTGTAAAAAAATAATAATAATAAATCGGCCAAATCGGTGTCCAAAAACACTGATTTCCGATTGTTATGAAAACTTGAAATCGTCCCTAATTAATCGGCCATTCCGATTAATCGGTCGACCTCTAATTAGCATAGCTTCAAAACTATATTCATTTGCCCAAACTAGATGTAAAACACAAACATGTTTCTACCTGTACCCAACCACATCACACATACAGTTGAAGTCGGAAGTTTACATACACTTAGGTTGGAATCATTAAAACTCGTTTTTCAACCACTCCACACATTTTTTGTTAACAAACTATAGTTTTGGCAAGTCGGTTAGGACATCTACTTTGTGCATGACAAGTAATTTTTCCAACAATTGTTTACAGACAGATTATTTCACTGTATCACAATTCCAGTGGGTCAGAAGTTTACATACGCTAAGTTGACTGTGCCTTTAAACAGCTTGGAAAATTCCAGAACATGATGTCATGGCTTTAGAAGCTTTGAATAGGCAAATTGACATCATTTGAGTCAATTGGAGGTGTACCTGTGGATGTATTTCAAGGCCTACCTTCAAACTCAGTGCCTCTTTGCTTGACATCATGGGAAAATCTAAAAGAAATCAGTCAAAAAAACAAATTGTAGACCTCCACAAGTCTGGCTCATCCTTGGGAGCAATTTCCAAATGCCTGAAGGTACCACGTTCATCTGTACAAACAATAGTACGCAAGTATAAACACCATGGGACCATGCAGCCGCCATACTGCTCAGGAAGGAGACACGTTCTGTCTCCTAGAGATGAATGTACTTTGGTGCGAAAAGTGCAAACCAATCCCAGAACAGCAGCAAAGGACCTTGTGAAGATACTGGAGGAAACAGGTACAAAAGTATTTATATCCACAGTACATTTAACATTTACATTTAAGTCATTTAGCAGACGCTCTTATCCAGAGCGACTTACAAATTGGAAAGTTCATACATATTCATCCTGGTCCCCCCGTGGGAATTGAACCCTGGTCCCCCCGTGGGAATTGAACCCACAACCCTGGCGTTGCAAGCGCCATGCTCTACCAACTGAGCCACACGGGACCAGTAAAATGAGTCCTATATCGAAATAACCTGAAAGGCCACTCAGCAAGGAAGAAGCCACTGCACCAACACTGCCATAAAAAAAGCCAGACTATGATTTGCAACTGCACATTGGGACAAAGATCGTACTTTTTGGAGAAATGTCCTCTGGTCTGATGAAACAAAAATAGAACTGTTTGGCCATAATGACCATTGTTATATTTGGAAGAAAAAGGAGGAGGCTTGCAAGCCGAGGAGAACACCATCCCAACCGTGAAGCACGAGGGTGGCAGCATCATGTTGTGGGGGTGCTTTGCTGCAGGAGGGACTGGTGCACTTCACAAAATAGATGGCATCATGAGGCAGGAAAATTCTGTGGATATTGAAGCAACATCTCAAGACATCAGTCAGGAAGTTAAAGCTTGGTCGCAAATGGGTCTTCCAAATGGACAATGACCCCAAGCATAATTCCAAAGTTTTGGCAAAATGGCTTAAAGACAGTAAAATCAAGGTGTTGGAGTGGCCATCACAAAGCCATGACCTCAATCCCATAGAACATTTGTGGGCAGAACTGAAAAAGCGTGTGTGAGCAAGGAGGCCTACAAACCTGACTCAGTTACACCAGCTCTGTCAGGAGGAATGGGTCAAAATTCTCCCAATTTATTGTGGGAAGCTTGTGGAAGGCTACCCAAAATGTTTGACATAAAACAGGAAATTTTTACTAGGATTAAATGTCAGGAATTGTGAAAAACTGAGTTTAAATGTAGTTGGCTAAGGTGTATGTAAACTTCCGACTTCAACTGTAGTTGACCTCAACAGTAGGGTTGCACAATTTGGGGAATATTCAGAGGTGGAAACTTTCCGTGGGAATTAATGGGAATATATGCAAATTAATATTAAATCCATTTAAATGTAGATTATTTTTGCATTGGATATATTTACCATATATGGAGACAGAAACAAACATTTTACCTTATCATAAGTAGACATAATTGCAAATGATTAAATCCTTACAATAGAAATTTAAAAAACTATTTAGTAATGAATTGAACTTTAATTAAATGAGTTGACTCTTCACATGGGATGATTTCACTGAACAACAAAAGGAATATTGAATGATCCCCAATAATCCATCGCATCTCCCCAAAAAATTATCACGCATCTGTAAAATGATAGTCTAGAAACTAAAGCTTTGGTTGTCTTCCTCTCAGGCTTCCATGTCTTCTCCCTGGACCTCCTTAATGTCCACCTCTTGAACATCAGACTGAGGCCTCATCTTCACTGTCACTTTCCAACCTAGTTGAGGATGGCTCGTTGTCAGGCTCAAAAAGCTTCAAATTTTCCCGGATGGCCACCAATTTTTCAACCCTTGTATTGGTCAGCCTGTTGCGTGCTTTGGTGTGTGTTCCCAAACAAGAACCAGTTGCGCTCTGAGGCAGCTGATGTTGGTGGGATTTGGAGGATGACGGAGGCAACAGGGGAAAGAGCCTCAGATCCACAAAGTATTTTCCATCAGGTGGCTGATGAGATATGTTGGCACGACTGCCATATTGCATCTCCATCCCAAAGCCCTTGCTTGGAAGTGTACTTCGCCAGACTGCCAAGAACCTTGCCCTCATCCAGGCCAAGGTGGCGAGACACTGTAGTGATGACACCATAGGCCTTGTTGATCTCTGCACCAGACAGGATGCTCTTGCCAGTATACTTGGGGTCCAACATGTACGCTGTGGCGTGTATGGGTTTCAGGCAGAAGTCTTCACGCTTTTTGATGTATTTCAGAACTGCAGTTTCCTCTGCTTGGAGCAACAGTGAAGTGGGCAGGGCAGTACGGAATTGTTCTCTTACATCAGACAGGATGGCACTGTCTCCCTGCAATCCATGCAATGGCTACTGCTATAGGTTTCAGGAGTTTCAGGCTGCTTACCACTCTCAACCAAAATACATCATCCAGGAGGATCCTCTTGATGGGGCTGTCCATTTCGGCAGACTGTGATATGGCCATTTCTTGGAGAGACTCCATCCCCTCCAGGAGACTGTCAAACATGATGACAACATCACCCCAACGGGTGTTGCTGGGCAGCTTCAATGTGGTGATCTTATTCTTCTCACTTTGCTTGGCGAGGTAGATTGCTGCTATAACTTGATGACCCTTCACATGCCTAACCATTTCCTTGGCTCTCTTGTAGTGTATCCATTGTTTTCAGTGCCATGATGTCCTTGAGGAGCAGATTCAATGCATGAGCAGCACAGCCAATGGGTGTGATGACTGCCTTAAGCTCATCTGCAATGTAGAGACCGGTGTGTCTGTTGTCCCTTTGTGTCTGTGCTCTTGTAGAATACTGGTTGTGGGGGTGGAGATGATGTAGTTAATTATTCCTTGCCCACAAACATTCGACCACCCAACAGAGATGACTGCAATATAGCCTGCTTTCTCTATGATTTGCTTGACCTTCACTTTAACTTTGCTGAACTCTGCATCCAGCATATGAGTAGATAAAGCATGTCTGGTTGAAGGGGTGTATGCTGGGCGAAGAACATTCAGAAATCTCTTCCAATACACATTGCTTGTGAGCATCAGAGGTGAACCAGTTGCATACACAGCTCAAGCAAGACATTCATCAGCATTTCTCTGACTACGTTCCTCCATTGAGTCAAAAAAACTTCTGATTACAGGAGGACCATGAGCTGTTGCTATCGATAAGGTGTCTGATTCATAATTTTCACCTCGAATAGAAGTAGAGGGACTTTTGTCAGAGGTTGCTTGTTGTGAGCGCTGAGCGAACTTTATGCACTTGGCCAGATGATTCTGCGTCTTTGTTGCATTCTTCACATATGATTTGGCACAGTATTTGCAAATGTACACCATGAAGACATGTCTACCCACAGAGTAGTTTACCCTCAATCTACGTTGACAGACAGGTTATAAATACCATGTGATCTTTCATGTCTCCAAGTACCTGAATCTCAATTGTAAACTGTGCAACACCATTAGAACTGTATCATTTAAGTTACATTTTTCAACAAAATTCAATCTGACAGAAGCAATAGCGGTTCTTGAACACCAGCAGTTTGTCCTAGTAAGGTGGCAAAAAACCAAAGCAGTATTTTTTGCCTGAAGTCAGTTGCCTCAGTGACATCATGTCTTACCTCTCTTCACGCTCTCTGTTGGATCCTCCAGTCTACTGAGAGATTTAGTCCGCATTAGTGACAGCCCGGGCTAGACAAACAACCCATCCCAGAACCACCGACTCTGCCACGGCAACTACTTCGCACGACAACAGTCCACGTACCAATGAGAGGAACCAGAGAGACAGACAAATGGTGGCTTGTATTGATACACTCTTCTGAGCAGCAGACGGGAGATCAGAGTGGTCGAGTTTGAGGGCCTCTTGTCACAATGCAGCCGTTTGTTTACTTTACAAAGAGATTAGAGAAGGAGAGAATGAGAGGGAGAACGAGGGACACTGACTTCAACATCAAGTCACCGCTATCCCACTCACGACATTCCACACCCAAACACACACACAACAGCCCCTATTCAATACATCAGAGAAGAGAGGGAGGGAGAGAAGTCGCAAATAAGAGAGAGGGAGGGAAAGAGGGACAGGGAGAGAGAGATGAGGAAGACAGTGGGTGGGACACGGAGAGGGAGATCCGAAATCAAGGGAGAGCCAAGTGTTTTTGAGAAACAGCCTTCATTATAACGAGACTCATTTTCAACTCCTGTGGCGAGTCGTATACCCGGAACGATCATGTCGATCAGGCATATTGCAGGACAGCCGGGGAGAGAAGAGGGAGGGAGGGAGAAAAGGAGAGGAAGTAAGATAATGGTTTCCATCTCCTCCCTCGATCGCTACAGTATGTATCTACCCTGGCACACACAAACGACCCAGGCCAACGCCCAGTAAGGGAATGGCTGATGTGGCTGAAATGGCATTTTAAAGCATCGAGGTCATCCTGCAGGGCAGGCAGGCAGGCTTGGAGGTTCTGGCGTTCTTTCTGGGAATGTTCTCACACACTGGATACTTTCTGAGAAGAGACACGTCCACTGCTACCATGCTGTCAGTAACATGGCTTGAGAGCTATTGAGCACATTCCAGTGAATCCTCTTCAAAATAAGGACAGAGTAAATTCATTTCAAATTAATGTTATGAAACGCATCTCGCCTTCACTCTTGCCCTCTCTGTATTTGTTAAGAGCAGCAGGATATTGTTATTTCGTGTGAGAAGTTGACCCTTCACCTCACTCTCGACTGTTGTACAGTGCGCGCTCTCTCTCTCTCCCGACTGTTGTACACCTCTCTCTCTCCCGACTGTTGTACACCTCTCTCTCTCTCTCTCTCCCGACTGTTGTACACCTCTCTCTCTCTCTCTCCCGACTGTTGTACACCTCTCTCTCTCTCTCTCCCGACTGTTGTACACCTCTCTCTCTCTCCCTCCCGACTGTTGTACACCTCTCTCTCTCTCCCTCCCGACTGTTGTACACCTCTCTCTCTCCCTCCCGACTGTTGTACACCTCTCTCTCTCCCTCCCGACTGTTGTACACCTCTCTCTCTCCCTCCCGACTGTTGTACACCTCTCTCTCTCCCTCCCGACTGTTGTACACCTCTCTCTCTCCCTCCCGACTGTTGTACACCTCTCTCTCTCCCTCCCGACTGTTGTACACCTCTCTCTCTCCCTCCCGACTGTTGTACACCTCTCTCTCTCCCTCCCGTTGTACACCTCTCTCTCTCCCTCCCGTTGTACACCTCTCTCTCTCCCTCCCGTTGTACACCTCTCTCTCTCCCGACTGTTGTACACCTCTCTCTCTCTCCCGACTGTTGTACACCTCTCTCTCTCTCTCCCGACTGTTGTACACCTCTCTCTCTCTCTCCCGACTGTTGTACACCTCTCTCTCTCTCTCCCGACTGTTGTACACCTCTCTCTCTCCCGACTGTTGTACACCTCTCTCTCTCCCGACTGTTGTACACCTCTCTCTCTCCCGACTGTTGTACACCTCTCTCTCTCCCGACTGTTGTACACCTCTCTCTCTCCCGACTGTTGTACACCTCTCTCTCTCCCGACTGTTGTACACCTCTCTCTCTCCCGACTGTTGTACACCTCTCTCTCCCGACTGTTGTACACCTCTCTCTCTCTCTCCCGAATGTTGTACACCTCTCTCTCTCCCGACTGTTGTACACCTCTCTCCCGAATGTTGTACACCTCTCTCTCTCTCTCCTGAATGTTGTACACCTCTCTCTCTCCCGACTGTTGTACACCTCTCTCTCTCTCTCCCGTTGTACACCTCTCTCTCTCTCTCCCGTTGTACACCTCTCTCTCTCTCCCGAATGTTGTACAACTCTCTCTCTCTCGAGACTGTTGTACAGTTCTCCCTCTCCAGAATTGTATATAAAAATCTGCCAAGCACGTTGGCAACTGTTTGTGTGGGCGATCTCTGGCACCACATAGCAAGATGAAAACAGAGAGGAGTGTCATACAAACTCCCCCATACTAAACTTTCAAATATAAAACAAGCGATTTAAATCTGTCCTGCACTCCAGTGACAAGGGGATCCGAGCTGTCTCTGTTCTGTTAGGTGTGTGTGTGTGGTTCACAGCTGAAGGTGTCAAATAACAGAAGTGTCAATCTATGCACACCATACACATCTTCGCTGGAGTGTTTAATTAAAAACCTTTATAAAAATCATACGTTCCCTGAACTACTGGTGCTCTCCGTATGCTACTGTAAAACTGTCGTCTAAGCTTTGTGAAATCTGACACCAGGCGTAGAGGGACTAAAGCATCACTTCACAGTTAGGATCAATACTCCCTCCCCAAAGGACAGCTAATCAATATTCAATCAGCAATCAATCAGCAGCAGTGTAGTGTATAACCACACTGTTCATCTAAATACATGACATCCACACAGAACAACTTTATGAGCAATTAAAGAGCCCATACAGTCTTCATCCACCTATTCTGATTATCACTTAGAGACACTCTGGATGAAAGACAGAGAGAGAGACAGTGAGCGAGAGAGAGAGACAGAGACAGAGAGAGAGACAGAGAGAGAGAGACAGAGAGAGAGAGAGAGACAGAGAGAGAGACAGAGACAGAGAGAGAGACAGAGAGAGAGACAGAGACAGAGAGAGAGACAGAGAGAGAGACAGAGAGAGAGAGAGAGAGAGAGACAGAGAGACAGAGAGAGAGACAGAGACAGAGCGAGAGAGAGAGACAGAGAGAGAGAGCACGACGATGAGTGACACGCACAGTCTCATTGTTCCTTTGGGCGGAGCCTGACGCCATCTCTCACTCTGTCTATCTCTGTCACACAAGCCACTTGTGTCCCCACACCACACTACGGATGATGAAATCATCTGCTATGAGTAATGACAGCTTGACAAGTGCAGTGTGTGACTAGTACAGTACACACACACACACACACACGTTTGGGATCTATAGTGTTATCTTCAATGTATCAAACAAGGAACGCAACAATATTAGTACATTGAATGAGGCGATTGAGAGAGAATGTGCCTAGATTCAGCAGTAGTAAACAGACTGTGGAACCACTACTGAGACACGCAGCTGTGATTCTTACAACACCACCACTGTCACCAGCCCGGCAAGACAGGTGTCGTAAGAGTCAGACAGAGAACCAACCATAAAGAACGCATCTAGTGTAATAACAGGTGTACACAAAAACAAATAGGACTGTCACAGCTCGTCTAGGGGGGGGGGGGGGGGGGGGGGGGGAGCTAACATACATCACTACCCCTTTCATCTCTACCTGGCTGGTCAGTAGGGAGAGGGGGGTGGAGAGAGTACTCTGGTTCCTTTGATATCTACACTACTGAACGACCTCTAACCTAAGGGCCTGTGTATAAGCATTCCCAGTCCAGCCATTTCAAGGCTAAGACAGAGCTACCCTTCACTGTGAGCATGTTTCACATTAAAACAGAAAACAGTGAACACTAACTGGATGGGAACTCTGTGCCGTTTTCATTTACCACAGAAAATAATTGAATACTGGTTCAGATTTTATTTTGTAAAGGACCCCTGAGACAGAGAGAGAAACAGAAGCAGTGGTGAGTGCCATTTGCTATCTTATCTAATATGTTGCTCTTACAGATACAGCTCCGTCCACCACATGGATACATTCTCCTGTGCAGGCCAACATTACAGAATAAACCGGAGGCCATATGTAGCCTAGCATTTCCCTCTAGGTGCTTATACGTCAAATAATTAGACTAGATGCTAAAATGGCTTTGATATCGGTGGGCAGATGCTAACCGGCTACCTGCGGTTTAACGTGAGGGGGGGGGTCTGAACTCTACCTCTATCCCTCCTCTGACAACCCAGCATGCAATGTTGGAAGCCGCGCTAACACACACACACACACACACCGCACCAATAGTTGACACAACTTGATGCGTTACACTACAGCAAAAACAAATCTTCCTTTTTTTTAAGCTGCTGGCACATCATTTGAATAATTGAGCGAGCGGCTCTCTCCTAGCAGTTACAAACATGACCGTTTTAAGATGGGAGATGGAGAGGGAAGAAGAGAGGGAGTGTGAAGAGGAACGTCCTTCATGCAGAATTCATTACAGAGATAGTAAGATGCCAGCGCTGCTGACCAGAGCAGAGTGGCTGAGAGGGAAGAAGACTGCAGCTTGGCACTGGAGCAGCAGGCTGCAATAGACTGGTTATAATCCCTATGGACCCATCTCAGTTCCAGCACAGTACAGCAGTATGGGGAAGGGAAGGGGGAAACCTAGTCAGTTGTACAACTGAATGTATTGAACTGAAATGTGTCTTCCACATTTAACCCAACCCCTCTGAATCAGAGAGGTGCGGGGGGCTGCCTTAATCGACATCCACGTCATCAGCACCCGGGGAACAGTGGGTTAACTGCCTTACTCAGGGGCAGAACGACAGCTTTTTACCTTGTCAGCTCGGGGATTCGATCCAGCAACCTTTTGGTTACTGGCCCTACGCTCCTACCTGCCGCGGCAGGCTGGGTGGTGTTCGGTGGGACACAGTGTAGCAAAACGTTGTGCAACGGAAAACAAATATCTGTGTTCTTATCGGACAAGTTCAGAGCGTAACTTGCTCGCTACTGAACACGACCCTAGTGAGCATGGGCAGGCATGCTGGACTGTAATACTGCTCCTCCTCCCGTCACCTGCCTGGCCAGCAGAATGCTGGACTGTAATACTGCTCCTCCTCCCGTCACCTGCCTGGCCAGCAGAATGCTGGACTGTAGTACTGCTCCTAGCTCCTCCCGTCACCTGCCTGGCCAGCAGAATGCTGGACTGTAATACTGCTCCTCCTCCCGTCACCTGCCTGGCCAGCAGAATGCTGGACTGTAGTACTGCTCCTCCTCCCGTCACCTGCCTGGCCAGCAGAATGCTGGACTGTAATACTGCTCCTAGCTCCTCCCGTCACCTGCCTGGCCAGCAGAATGCTGGACTGTAGTACTGCTCCTAGCTCCTCCCGTCACCTGCCTGGCCAGCAGAATGCTGGACTGTAGTACTGCTCCTAGCTCCTCCCGTCACCTGCCTGGCCAGCAGAATGCTGGACTGTAATACTGCTCCTCCTCCCGTCACCTGCCTGGCCAGCAGAATGCTGGACTGTAATACTGCTCCTCCTCCCGTCACCTGCCTGGCCAGCAGAATGCTGGACTGTAATACTGCTCCTAGCTCCTCCCGTCACCTGCCTGGCCAGCAGAATGCTGGACTGTAATACTGCTCCTCCTCCCGTCACCTGCCTGGCCAGCAGAATGCTGGACTGTAGTACTGCTCCTAGCTCCTCCCGTCACCTGCCTGGCCAGCAGAATGCTGGACTGTAGTACTGCTCCTAGCTCCTCCCGTCACCTGCCTGGCCAGCAGAATGCTGGACTGTAATACTGCTCCTCCTCCCGTCACCTGCCTGGCCAGCAGAATGCTGGACTGTAATACTGCTCCTCCTCCCGTCACCTGCCTGGCCAGCAGAATGCTGGACTGTAATACTGCTCCTAGCTCCTCCCGTCACCTGCCTGGCCAGCAGAATGCTGGACTGTAATACTGCTCCTAGCTCCTCCCGTCACCTGCCTGGCCAGCAGAATGCTGGACTGTAATACTGCTCCTAGCTCCTCCCGTCACCTGCCTGGCCAGCAGAATGCTGGACTGTAATACTGCTCCTAGCTCCTCCCGTCACCTGCCTGGCCAGCAGAATGCTGGACTGTAATACTGCTCCTAGCTCCTCCCGTCACCTGCCTGGCCAGCAGAATGCTGGACTGTAATACTGCTCCTAGCTCCTCCCGTCACCTGCCTGGCCAGCAGAATGCTGGACTGTAATACTGCTCCTAGCTCCTCCCGTCACCTGCCTGGCCAGCAGAATGCTGGACTGTAATACTGCTCCTCCTCCCGTCACCTGCCTGGCCAGCAGAATGCTGGACTGTAATACTGCTCCTCCTCCCGTCACCTGCCTGGCCAGCAGAATGCTGGACTGTAATACTGCTCCTCCTCCCGTCACCTGCCTGGCCAGCAGAATGCTGGACTGTAATACTGCTCCTCCTCCCGTCACCTGCCTGGCCAGCAGAATGCTGGACTGTAATACTGCTCCTCCTCCCGTCACCTGCCTGGCCAGCAGAATGCTGGACTGTAATACTGCTCCTCCTCCCGTCACCTGCCTGGCCAGCAGAATGCTGGACTGTAATACTGCTCCTCCTCCCGTCACCTGCCTGGCCAGCAGAATGCTGGACTGTAATACTGCTCCTCCTCCCGTCACCTGCCTGGCCAGCAGAATGCTGGACTGTAATACTGCTCCTCCTCCCGTCACCTGCCTGGCCAGCAGAATGCTGGACTGTAATACTGCTCCTCCTCCCGTCACCTGCCTGGCCAGCAGAATGCTGGACTGTAATACTGCTCCTCCTCCCGTCACCTGCCTGGCCAGCAGAATGCTGGACTGTAATACTGCTCCTCCTCCCGTCACCTGCCTGGCCAGCAGAATGCTGGACTGTAATACTGCTCCTCCTCCCGTCACCTGCCTGGCCAGCAGAATGCTGGACTGTAATACTGCTCCTCCTCCCGTCACCTGCCTGGCCAGCAGAATGCTGGACTGTAATACTGCTCCTCCTCCCGTCACCTGCCTGGCCAGCAGAATGCTGGACTGTAATACTGCTCCTCCTCCCGTCACCTGCCTGGCCAGCAGAATGCTGGACTGTAATACTGCTCCTCCTCCCGTCACCTGCCTGGCCAGCAGAATGCTGGACTGTAATACTGCTCCTCCTCCCGTCACCTGCCTGGCCAGCAGAATGCTGGACTGTAATACTGCTCCTCCTCCCGTCACCTGCCTGGCCAGCAGAATGCTGGACTGTAATACTGCTCCTCCTCCCGTCACCTGCCTGGCCAGCAGAATGCTGGACTGTAATACTGCTCCTCCTCCCGTCACCTGCCTGGCCAGCAGAATGCTGGACTGTAATACTGCTCCTCCTCCCGTCACCTGCCTGGCCAGCAGAATGCTGGACTGTAATACTGCTCCTCCTCCCGTCACCTGCCTGGCCAGCAGAATGCTGGACTGTAATACTGCTCCTCCTCCCGTCACCTGCCTGGCCAGCAGAATGCTGGACTGTAATACTGCTCCTCCTCCCGTCACCTGCCTGGCCAGCAGAATGCTGGACTGTAATACTGCTCCTCCTCCCGTCACCTGCCTGGCCAGCAGAATGCTGGACTGTAATACTGCTCCTCCTCCCGTCACCTGCCTGGCCAGCAGAATGCTGGACTGTAATACTGCTCCTCCTCCCGTCACCTGCCTGGCCAGCAGAATGCTGGACTGTAATACTGCTCCTCCTCCCGTCACCTGCCTGGCCAGCAGAATGCTGGACTGTAATACTGCTCCTCCTCCCGTCACCTGCCTGGCCAGCAGAATGCTGGACTGTAATACTGCTCCTCCTCCCGTCACCTGCCTGGCCAGCAGAATGCTGGACTGTAATACTGCTCCTCCTCCCGTCACCTGCCTGGCCAGCAGAATGCTGGACTGTAATACTGCTCCTCCTCCCGTCACCTGCCTGGCCAGCAGAATGCTGGACTGTAATACTGCTCCTCCTCCCGTCACCTGCCTGGCCAGCAGAATGCTGGACTGTAATACTGCTCCTCCTCCCGTCACCTGCCTGGCCAGCAGAATGCTGGACTGTAATACTGCTCCTCCTCCCGTCACCTGCCTGGCCAGCAGAATGCTGGACTGTAATACTGCTCCTCCTCCCGTCACCTGCCTGGCCAGCAGAATGCTGGACTGTAATACTGCTCCTCCTCCCGTCACCTGCCTGGCCAGCAGAATGCTGGACTGTAATACTGCTCCTCCTCCCGTCACCTGCCTGGCCAGCAGAATGCTGGACTGTAATACTGCTCCTCCTCCCGTCACCTGCCTGGCCAGCAGAATGCTGGACTGTAATACTGCTCCTCCTCCCGTCACCTGCCTGGCCAGCAGAATGCTGGACTGTAATACTGCTCCTCCTCCCGTCACCTGCCTGGCCAGCAGAATGCTGGACTGTAATACTGCTCCTCCTCCCGTCACCTGCCTGGCCAGCAGAATGCTGGACTGTAATACTGCTCCTCCTCCTGTCACCTGCCTGGCCAGCAGAATGCTGGACTGTAATACTGCTCCTCCTCCCGTCACCTGCCTGGCCAGCAGAATGCTGGACTGTAATACTGCTCCTCCTCCCGTCACCTGCCTGGCCAGCAGAATGCTGGACTGTAATACTGCTCCTCCTCCCGTCACCTGCCTGGCCAGCAGAATGCTGGACTGTAATACTGCTCCTCCTCCCGTCACCTGCCTGGCCAGCAGAATGCTGGACTGTAATACTGCTCCTCCTCCCGTCACCTGCCTGGCCAGCAGAATGCTGGACTGTAATACTGCTCCTCCTCCCGTCACCTGCCTGGCCAGCAGAATGCCAGACACAACATACTGCGGGAGTTTAGTAGTATCCCAAGATCTCAGTTCAAATATAAGGACATTTGCTTTCACAAACGCTCACTAGTCCTTACTGATTCTGCACATACATACTCAGACATGTACATTCTACATCCAGAGGGATAAAGACCAGTGGTGGTACTCAAATCATACTTGTAAAAGTAAAAGTGAAAGTCAACCAGTCAAATACTACTTGAGTAAAAGTCTAAAAGTATTTGGTTTTAAATATACTTAAGTATCAAAAGTATTAATAATTTCAAATTCCTTATATTATGCAAACCAGACATCAGAATGTAAGTGTTTTTTGAATATATTTTTTTACATTTACAGATAGCCAGGGGTACACTTCAACACTCAGGCATAATTTACAAATGAAGCATGTGTGTTTAGTGAGTCTGCCAGATCAGAGGCAGCAGGGATGACCAGGGATGTTCTCTTGATAAGTGTGTTCATTGGACCATTTTCCTGTCAAAATGTACTTTTGGGTGTCAGGGAAAATGTATAGGAGTAAAAAAGTACATTATTTTCTTTAGGAATGTAGTGAAGTAGAAGTAAGTTGTCAAAATATATAAATAGTAAAGTAAAGATACCCCCCAAAAAACTATTTAAGTAGTACTTTAAAGTATTTTTACTTAAGTACTTCAACACCACTGATAAAGACCCTGCTGATACGTCAAAGGGCTCAGTGCATTACACATACTGTGTTCAAGCAGTCTGAAGTGACAGACTGAAATGTCATCCTCTCACCACGCTCCCTCTCTCACCAACCCCACACCTCAGCAGATAACCCACTGACAGACAACACCTTTACCACAGAACACTACCTAACAACCAAGGCTACACCTACTGTCTGGGGGATGAGATAACCCACTGACAGACAACACCTTTACCACAGAACACTACCTAACAACCAAGGCTACAGCTACTGTCTGGGGGATGAGATAACCCACTGACAGACAACACCTTTACCACAGAACACTACCTAACAACCAAGGCTACACCTACTGTCTGGGGGATGAGATAACCCACTGACAGACAACACCTTTACCACAGAACACTACCTAACAACCAAGGCTACACCTACTGTCTGGGGGATGAGATAACCCACTGACAGACAGCACCTGACTGTCTCAGCAGCTCTGTGGTGTGTGTGTGTGTGGTGTGTGTGATTCTAAAGCGAAGTGTGTACATATTAGTGTGTGCACCTGTGTATGTTTGTGTGAATTGAGAATTTCTCCGCAGGGTCGATGGCCGGAGATTAAAATGGCAGTGAGCTGGAAGGCGGAGGGCCCTAAACTCAAGGTGCCCTTTGTAGTGGGCATCACAGATCGATGAGAAGCTCAACTCTCCACAACACCAGCTCTGTTCCACTGCTCCTGCCTCCAGCACAGTGATTACATGCTGCTACACAGGGAATGGGACATGTTTGAGTTATTATCAGGCTCAATATGTTGAGACAAACCAGTTCCTTTCAGGATTCAGTTTTTTTTTTTTGCAAAATCAAGAATTCACGGCATATTATTATGGTCTTGCAAATTTGACCAATCACTGCACTATTTCCGCATAAAACAGTCAAATCCTCGCAATATTATCGCATAACACTGACCCATCACCACAGTACAAAAAGAGGGCTCACAATTTCAACCAATTAGCACATAAATATGGTTAAATCAAGCCACACGTCAACTGTATCCCTCGTCAGCGCAATTTCGCTACTAAATCACAGCATTGCCAACCAAAATGTCCAAATTGCCACAGCAAAATCAAGCAGTTTTGCCTGCAAATATCACCCCGAAAAATCCCTGTGAAATCCCGAGTGGCGCAGCGGTCTAAGGCACTGCATCTCAGTGCTAGAGACCCTGGTTCGATAACAGGCTGTATCACAACCGGCCGTGATTGGGAGTCCCATAGGGCGGCACAGCGTCGTTAGGGTTTGGTCGGGGTAGGCCGTCATTGTAAATAATAATTTGTTCTTAACTGGCTTGCCTTGCCTAAAAGGTTAAATAACAAATCCTGGAGGGACTGACAAACATTCATACACGTTACAAACATACACGCATGTGCACGCGCACACAGAATTCATCATTAACAAGCAGTGAGGCGAGAAGTGTGTAATGGGTTTTCCTCCCCCTGGCATATCAAAAAGCTTAGATACACAGGGCTAAGAGAATAGAGGCAGCCTTTGTTAAGGAGATGCTTGAGGCCTAGATGTCTTTAAAAGAGGCTGTTGAGGTTTTAAAATAACTCACATCACAACCCATGTAAAATCACTAGCCAGTAGCCTGAATGGGGATGCAGAGTGTTACGGCTCCACCCAGAGCCCACACTCATCAGAGCCCACACTCATCAGAGCCCACACTCATCAGAGCCCAGGTGATTCTCCTCAGAGTGTAGACTGAGCTTTTGGCAGTGAAAAGCTTTAGCCACTCATTAGTGCCCACAGCCCAACACTGACCCCTCAGAGCTGGTCCAATCAGAAGACAGGACTAGATCGGGGTCACCAAGTGTCCCATTACCCCAGGGAACCTTCCTTCATTATTAATTACTCACCGGACACACACACACACACACACACACACACACACACACACACACACACACACACACACACACACACACACACACACACACACACACACACACACACACACACACACACACACACACACACACACACACACACACACACACACACCATAGCAACAGAGCCATTACAGCAGTACCAAGGGAATCTCTTTCTCTCTAGCCAACTGTCTCAAACACAGACACACAAGGGATGTGTCAGAAGTTAATGACATTCAGTACAGCTAATGTACTACACAGTCAGATACACACTCAGACAGACACACTCAGACAGACACACTCAGACAGAGACGCACACACACACACACACACACTCAAAAGAAAGGCATTTCACTGCACTTGTCCACGAGACAATAAAACTTGAAACACACACCTCCGTATCTGGCGGCTGCTCTGCGTCGGGAGGGAGACACCAGCTCCCTGACCATATGAAGCACCTGCATGCTCATAGTGGGGAGGGGCCAACCATGCACACCGGGCGTGGGGAGCCCGCTCTCGCCCTCGCACCCCCGACAACCTCATCCCTCACATGGTCCTCTGAAATCATCCCAATGTCTTAAAAGTCAAGCCCATCGTATCCCCAGGCATCAGGTTTAGGGTCCACAGAGTGAGGATCTTCCCCAGTCCTAGTTCCTCTCTTTGGGGTGGAGTAGTGGCGGCAGCCCCTCAAGGTTCCAAGGATGATTCCAAGGTTAGCTTTAGCCTCCAGTTCCACCCAGTCGTCCCTAAGCCTTTTTCCTCTCTGCTCCGATCCAACCTCCCTCAGTCTCTCTCAGCACCAGCTGCAAGCTGATCACACATGCACGTCCCTAGCACTCACACACACTTTCTCTCCTACATGTGAATATCTACGGCAGTCACATTTAGGTCGACCTAGAGAGGCAGTCTGTTCTAAGACACTGAAGGCAGTCTGCATCACTGCTCTTCCTCTCCTCTCTCTCCAGGGGTCAGCGGTTGTTCCTGTCCAGGTAGATGATCGCCTCCCGTCCTCTTACGGCTCTCACATGTCCAGCAATACCAGACCGCCGCTCTCACATATCCATTAATACCAGATCGCCGCTCTCACAGGTCCATTAATACCCAGACCGCCACTCTCACATGTCCATTAATACCCAGACCGCCGCTCTCACAGGTCCAGAAATACCAGACCACCGCTCTCACAGGTCCAGAAATACCAGACCGCCGCTCTCACAGGTCCATTAATACCCAGACCGCCGCTCTCACAGGTCCAGAAATACCAGACCACCGCTCTCACATGTCCAGGTAAAGCAGATCACGCTCAAGTGACGCTCAAATCACACACAATGTCATCTCAACCCGACGGCTGGGAGCTGGAGGTCGTTGGTTTGTTAGCTGCCGTTGGCTACTCTTCTGAGACTCTCCGGCTCAGCGGAGAGAGAGGGCGTGTTCTTCTTCCCCAGTCGGTGCTCCCACACACAGAACACACACACACTTATCTTGTTCGGCAGAGGCAGTAGAGGTGAACACACGCACCCAGCTCTGAGGAACACAGGGAGGAGACTGTCAGATCCCTCTCTGTTTCTCTCCCTCTGTTCAGAGAGCTGTGCTGTAGGAGTTCACCTGGCTGGCAGAACAGAGGAAGGTGGTTTGGATCAATAGCAGCAGTATCCCTGCTCCAAATACACGCCACTCTGCTCACATCCACAGCTAGCTAACTCAGTGGGGTAAGGCAGTCAGTCCACCCAACTCTCATCGTTCTCTCGCCCTGTTTAATACTCTCTCACTTCTCCCTCTCTCCCTGTGCACTGCTCTCTCCCCATCTCTCTGTTCCTCTCTTGTTCCCTTTCATGGAGTACATCCTCATTCACGGACAGCCTCGCTCTCCCCCCTCTGCCTCGATCTTTCCTCTCAGTTTTTCTCCCCCTCTCTTTCTCCGTCGGTCCCCGCTTAGTAGCGACGCCCTGCTCCACCATCACTCTGAAGCCTGGTACATGAACAGAACGGGAAAATACAGGGGAAGGAAAAGACCAGCCGTGTGTGATCATCACTATTTGTCTCTCTCTGTGTGTGTCTGAGCCAAATATATATATATATATGTGTGTGTCATAGACAGTGATAAATTGTGCTCACTAGCATCTTATGTCCTTTTACATTTTCAATCAGTCTCCCGCCATCTCTGTCTCCCCCATCTCAGTGTCTCTCCCCGCGTCTCCCCCCATCTCAGTGTCTCCCTCCGCCTCCCCATTTCCCTCCGTCTTCGTGTCTCCCCACCGTCTCCGTCTCCCCTTCCGTCTCTCCCCGCTCCCCTTCCGTCTCTCCCCGTCTCCCCTTCCGTCTCCCCGTCTCCCCTTCCGTCTCCCCGTCTCCCCTTCCGTCTCCGTGTCTCCCCTTCCGTCTCCGTGTCTCCCCTTCCGTCTCCCCTTCCGTCTCCGTGTCTCCCCGTCCGTCTCCCCATCTCCCCTTCCGTCTCCCCATCTCCCCTTCCGTCTCCCCTTCCGTCTCCCCATCTCCCCATCTCCCCTTCCGTCTCCCCATCTCCCTCCGTCTCCCCATCTCCCTCCGTCTCCCCATCTCCCTCCGTCTCTGCCTTTGGCTCCCTCTCTCCAAAACACTCTCGATATCTTCCCCTCTTTCTACCTCCACTAATTTCCCACACTCATCTTTCTGTTTATAATGGTTAATCAAAAGATAACTATGGTGCTCTCTCAGAAGCATGTCTGGTGCGTTAAACCTGCCAATTCAGGCAAACAAAAATGTAATGATGTCGTATAAGGCTTACTTCATTTTTCAATGTTTTTAAATTATTTTCACTGCATCAGACGTACTTTACCTCTTTTGTTTCCTGTTATGTATTCTCCATAAATGTATTTCTCACCCTCTGCATGGCAATATAACGTGATGCCATTCAGTTTCAGAAGATCATACACTTGACTCATTTCATTGACCTTGCAAAGAGATGACTCATACATGCACAAAGGTGGGAACCTGCACGCAAACACACATGTACACACACATGGGGAGGCACGCAGGCACACACACCCTGCAGTCCCCCCCGTGTCTCAAGCCAAGGACAGTGTGCAGTCAGCATAGCAAGCTGTAATGGAGCAACCAGTGTCATTCTATATCCTAATGACATTTCCCCACAAAGAGGAAGACACACACACACACACACACACACACACACACACACACACACACACACACACACACACACACACACACACACACACACACACACACACACACACACACACACACACACACACACTTCTTTAACTTCTTTCCCTTCTAAGGCATTGAGTTATTGGGCCCAATTACAGAATGCCAATGTCGCTACGCCCCGACACTACAGTGCACTGTCGCTACGCCCCGACACTACAGTGCACTGTCGCTACGCCCCGACACTACAGTGCACTGTCGCTACGCCCCGACACGACAGTGCACTGCCGCTACGCCCCGACACTACAGTGCACTGCCGCTACGCCCCGACACTACAGTGCACTGTCGCTACGCCCCGACACTACAGTGCACTGTCGCTACGCCCCGACACTACAGTGCACTGTCGCTACGCCCCGACACTACAGTGCACTGTCGCTACGCCCCGACACTACAGTGCACTGTCGCTACGCCCCGACACTACAGTGCACTGTCGCTACGCCCCGACACTACAGTGCACTGTCGCTACGCCCCGACACTACAGTGCACTGTCGCTACGCCCCGACACTACAGTGCACTGTCGCTACGCCCCGACACTACAGTGCACTGTCGCTACGCCCCGACACTATAGTGCACTGTCACTACGCCCCAACACTATAGTGCACTGTCACTATGCCAACACTATAGTGCACTGTCACTACGCCCCAACACTATAGTGCACTGTCACTATGCCCCAACACTACAGTGCACTGTCGCTACGCCCCGACACTACAGTGCACTGTCGCTACGCCCCGACACTATAGTGCACTGTCGCTACGCCCCAACACTATAGTGCACTGTCACTATGCCCCAACACTATAGTGCACTGTCACTATGCCCCAACACTATAGTGCACTGTCACTATGCCCCAACACTATAGTGCACTGTCGCTACGCCCCAACACTACGCTGCTGTTGCTATGCCCCAACACTACGCTGCTGTTGCTATGCCCCAACACTACGCTGCTGTTGCTATGCCCCAACACTACGCTGCTGTTGCTATCTGTCTGTGACCCTGACATCCCAGGAGTATGGGGCCCATCACAGAGATAGTACACCACCTCTAAGTCCCCTGGACAAACACACACACCGGTACAAACAGTGTAGCGGACTTCAGCGTTTATTATCTAGTCTTGCTGGTTTCCCCATCTTCTACAGTTCCTGTGTCATATGCCATCTTAATATGATCAGCATACACCTTTCTGACTTGAAGGAAGATAACCAAGGGAAATAAAGGTGTGTGTATCTGTACTGACCAAAGGCGTGCAAAGCAAGAGAGGTAAAGCGAAGAAGACCCGGTGGAGTATGGATTGATCTCCTGTCGATGGAGGAGACATACAAAGGCGTATATCGACAGTCTCCCCTCTCTCCGACGGCCCCTCAGCCCTGGTCATAAGAGGGCCAGTCATACACACATCAAATCAATGGCCCCTCCACGGCGCTCTGTTAACACCTGCCTGACTGGAAAATGACAGATAAGTCCTTCTAAACTGGGCAAACATCACCTCTTCAATCTAGGAGGAAGATCGAGTTCAGCCTGTCAACAGTCCTCAATCTGTGAATCAGCAAAGTCTCGAAGGAACTGTCAATGTGGGTTTTGGGGGTCTTCGATTGAGGACACTCAAGATGGAACACACTCCAGAGGTCAAGATACCAGAAAGTGTCTCCAGAGACGAGGGAGGGATGAAAGGGACAAAATTGAGAATGAGAAATGGGGAGAAAGAGCGAGCAAGGTAGGAGAAAATGAAATAAGAAACGGCAATAGACTGATAGAGAAAGAGGGAAAAGAGAGTAGAGGTTTGCACAGGCTCATTTTCACTCACTGAAATCAGTCAAGAGACGTCTCCAATTTTAGCAGTCACAACATGAATACAGCTCTTTGATTGCTGTCTGTTTGCTGCTAGACAGTAGTAACTCCATTTCCCCCAAACATTCCCTCTCTCTCTCTCTCCCTCCCTACATGTATCTCCCTCTCTCTCCAGCAGGTTCACTCCAGGTCGAGCTAGCTGACAAAGGGGCTAATGCACAAACAAATCAACGTGACAAGGTGAAAACACCCAGTCGCTGTTAGCATGGACTGGTAGGAACACACTGTAGAAGGCCAATAAGAAGTACAGGAACTTTACACTGACAGTGTGTTGTATTCTGAACTAAACCAGCTTCCATTACTCATCTCCTTTTTCTTCCATGAACACTGATCTGACAGGGTATGACAGGTCTAAGCAACATGATAAATCCCAGTCCCATGTCCCTTCCCCATCCCTCCTCTCTCCCTTTCCTTCCTCCTTCCTCTGTTCTGGCTCCGTGCCACAGGGAGCGAGGGAATGGAACACGGGGGGGGCAGACTGGAAAAACATCACTGGGCTCCCTCACACTTCCTGTTTGCACCGTGTCACTTCCTGCTCTCAGGGTTTAACTTTCCAACCAATCAAAAGACTGCTATTATTCCACTGACTGTACGGTCCTGCTGCATGCCCACACTACTTTAGTCTCCAAACTCTACAATGACATCTGACCTTTCCTCATCTCTCAACACTTTCAGTCTCAGTCCTCACCCAAACCAGTTCTGGCCACTGAACGCCTCACACCTCACTCTTATACTCTCAAAGGCCACTCCCACATCCAAGCCAGTCCTCCCCTCACACAAATCAGGCCTCTGCCTCACCAAAGTCTACTCATCATCCCAAACCTGGCCTCACCCCTCATGCCTACATCTGTCCCTCCCCATAACCCCATACTTTCCCTCTGGCGAGCCCAGTCTGTCCTTCACCCTACCCTCTGTAGCCAGAGTGACCTATACGTCACGGCATGTACCGATCATCTGCTGTAGCCTTTTACAGGATGGTGAGAGATTCAGAGAGCCATAAAGGCCCTCTATGGGGAGAGCTGAGCAAACAGATGTGTGTGTGTGTGTGTGTGTGTTAGGAGGGTGGAGTTGTTTACAAGCCAACAGTAAAATCAGCAGCTGCTAAAACAGTAGAGAACTAGAGGTGGAGGTGACCATGATGTGTAGTCGTGCTGTAGGGGCAAGAAGAGGAACGACACACGCAAACCAAAACTGCGGGACCACGAGCGTGGGAGTTTATGAACGATACCCATGATGCTCTGCTCAGGCACGCTCGCAGTCAGCCAGCCGTTCGTGCGTCTTCAGGTCTATCCCGGTTTGACATTGGTCGATACAATGCGCGTCGTTCGCCATCGGTTGACGGGTTGCACGCCATTTGTCAGAGAGTGTGTGTGCGGTTACTCAATGCTCAGTAGGGTGTGTGTGTGTCATTTGTTATTGGTCATAGGGGTGAGGCCAGCTTGCCAATGGTCAGTGGAGGTGGGGGGGGGGGGGGGTGGTATTGGTCACGAGGTGTGAATGGTTTGGCCATTTGTCACAGGGTGCGGTAGGGTGCTTTCTCATTGGTTAAGGTGTGTTGTGTCCTCGCCACTAGGGAGACGGGAACGACTGCCTGAGCACCAGCTATTTATGAGCGTGCCAGCGTGTTCTGCAGTGTAGGCCAGGTGTGTTTTACAGCTCGCCTGTGTGTGATATGCATTCACCTCATCACAATTACACAAATGTACACCACAAATGTGTGTGAGTGCATGTCCTGAGGTATAGATTTACGAGCCCCATTCATAAACCGCGGGTATATAGAAGCACTTGAATCAAGAAGATATCGCACCGCTTTCCTTTCAACAGCCACGTTGTTTATATGAGGCTTTCAAAGCAAAACACGAAGCAAGTAAACCGTCAGTTTGAGCTAGATGTTTGAACACATGGGGTTCTGGTCAAAAGTAGTGTACTATATAGGGAATATGGTGCCCTTTGGGACACGTACTGAGAGAGTGGCATAACGGAGTGAGTAAACATGATGTGAATAAAGGCCCAGCCTGTCTCGGTTCTATACATAGTGCATGACCCAATCCGTCTGGACTCAACTCCAACACATTAACTATTGAGAGGTTCAACTTTGTGAGGAGCAGCGGGGTGCCAGGGTAGAGCTGGGAGTAGAGATCGCCATGGCAACATGCAGACTACAACGCCCATGATAGGCCAACAACCAGCCTTATGGTAGTAGAAAAATCACAGCAATTACTGTGTGTGTGTGAGAGAGAGTGAAGAGAACTGCTAAGTGGTAATAGAATTGACTCTAATTCTATGAAAATGTCTGTCAGTGAGTGAGTGTGTATGTGTGTATAAACGTTTTACTATACTTGTGAGTACCAGAACTACGTTCTCACAAGAATAGTAAACCAACCAAAAATCAGGAAAGTAAGGACATTTTGCCGGTCCTCACTTGTAAAAAGGCTATTTTAAGGGTTAGGTTTAGGGAAAATAGGATATTGAATGGGAATTAATTGGTTGGTCCCCAAAACGTCCTCACAAGTATAGCTGAGTGTTTGCACGTGCAAGTATGTTCGCGTGAGAGATTGGGCTTCTGTCTGTCTGTCAGTAAGTGTGTACTGTGTGTGTGTGTGTCAGTAAGTGTGTACTGTATGTATGTATGTATGTGTGTCAGTAAGTGTGTACTGTATGTATGTATGTATGTATGTATGTATGTGTGTATGTTCTAGTAAGTGTGTACTGTATGTATGTGCGTGTGTGTGTCAGTAAGTGTGTACTGTATGTATGTGTGTGTGTTCTAGTAAGTGTGTACTGTATGTATGTATGTATGTATGTATGTGTGTCAGTAAGTGTGTACTGTATGTATGTATGTATGTATGTATGTATGTATGTGTCAGTAAGTGTGTACTGTATGTATGTATGTGTCAGTAAGTGTGTACTGTATGTATGTATGTATGTATGTATGTATGTATGTATGTATGTGTGTCAGTAAGTGTGTACTGTATGTATGTATGTATGTGTGTGTGTGTAAGTGTGTACTGTATGTATGTATGTATGTGTGTAAGTGTGTACTGTATGTATGTATGTATGTGTGTGTGTAAGTGTGTACTGTATGTATGTATGTATGTATGTATGTGTGTGTGTAAGTGTGTACTGTATGTATGTATGTATGTATGTATGTATGTATGTATGTATGTATGTCAGTAAGTGTGTACACATACATATGTGTGTGTGTCAGTAAGTGTGTACTGTATGTATGTGTGTGTGTCAGTAGGTGTGTACTGTATGTATGTGTGTGTGTTCTAGTAAGTGTGTACTGTATGTATGTATGTATGTATGTATGTGTGTCAGTAAGTGTGTACTGTATGTATGTATGTATGTATGTATGTGTGTGTGTAAGTGTGTACTGTATGTATGTATGTATGTATGTATGTATGTATGTATGTATGTATGTCAGTAAGTGTGTATGTATGTATGTCAGTAAGTATGTATGTATGTATGTATGTCAGTAAGTGTGTACACATACATATGTGTGTGTGTCAGTAAGTGTGTACTGTATGTATGTGTGTGTGTTCTAGTAAGTGTGTACTGTATGTATGTATGTATGTATGTATGTGTGTCAGTAAGTGTGTACTGTATGTATGTATGTATGTATGTGTCAGTAAGTGTGTACTGTATGTATGTATGTATGTATGTGTCAGTAAGTGTGTACTGTATGTATGTATGTATGTGTGTGTGTGTGTAAGTGTGTACTGTATGTATGTATGTATGTATGTCAGTAAGTGTGTATGTATGTATGTCAGTAAGTGTGTACACATACATATGTGTGTGTGTCAGTAAGTGTGTACTGTATGTATGTGTGTGTGTCAGTAGGTGTGTACTGTATGTATGTGTGTGTGTTCTAGTAAGTGTGTACTGTATGTATGTATGTATGTATGTATGTATGTATGTATGTATGTATGTATGTGTGTCAGTAAGTGTGTACTGTATGTATGTATGTATGTATGTATGTATGTATGTATGTATGTATGTGTGTGTGTAAGTGTGTACTGTAAGTGTGTACTGTATGTATGTATGTATGTATGTATGTATGTATGTATGTATGTATGTATGTATGTCAGTAAGTATGTATGTATGTATGTCAGTAAGTGTGTACACATACATATGTGTGTGTGTCAGTAAGTGTGTACTGTATGTATGTGTGTGTGTTCTAGTAAGTGTGTACTGTATGTATGTATGTATGTATGTGTGTCAGTAAGTGTGTACTGTATGTATGTATGTATGTATGTATGTATGTGTCAGTAAGTGTGTACTGTATGTATGTATGTATGTATGTATGTGTCAGTAAGTGTGTACTGTATGTATGTATGTATGTATGTATGTATGTATGTATGTGTGTCAGTAAGTGTGTACTGTATGTATGTATGTATGTATGTGTGTGTGTGTAAGTGTGTACTGTATGTATGTATGTATGTATGTGTGTGTGTAAGTGTGTACTGTATGTATGTATGTATGTATGTATGTATGTCAGTAAGTGTGTATGTATGTATGTCAGTAAGTGTGTACACATACATATGTGTGTGTGTCAGTAAGTGTGTACTGTATGTATGTGTGTGTGTCAGTAGGTGTGTACTGTATGTCAGTAAGTGTGTACTGTATGTATGTATGTATGTATGTATGTATGTATGTATGTATGTATGTGTGTCAGTAAGTGTGTACTGTATGTATGTATGTATGTGTGTGTGTGTAAGTGTGTACTGTATGTATGTATGTATGTGTGTAAGTGTGTACTGTATGTATGTATGTATGTGTGTGTGTAAGTGTGTACTGTATGTATGTATGTATGTATGTATGTGTGTGTGTAAGTGTGTACTGTATGTATGTATGTATGTATGTATGTATGTATGTATGTATGTATGTATGTCAGTAAGTGTGTACACATACATATGTGTGTGTGTCAGTAAGTGTGTACTGTATGTATGTGTGTGTGTCAGTAGGTGTGTACTGTATGTATGTGTGTGTGTTCTAGTAAGTGTGTACTGTATGTATGTATGTATGTATGTATGTGTGTCAGTAAGTGTGTACTGTATGTATGTATGTATGTATGTATGTGTGTGTGTAAGTGTGTACTGTATGTATGTATGTATGTATGTATGTATGTATGTATGTATGTATGTATGTATGTCAGTAAGTGTGTATGTATGTATGTCAGTAAGTATGTATGTATGTATGTATGTCAGTAAGTGTGTACACATACATATGTGTGTGTGTCAGTAAGTGTGTACTGTATGTATGTGTGTGTGTTCTAGTAAGTGTGTACTGTATGTATGTATGTATGTATGTATGTGTGTCAGTAAGTGTGTACTGTATGTATGTATGTATGTATGTGTCAGTAAGTGTGTACTGTATGTATGTATGTATGTATGTGTCAGTAAGTGTGTACTGTATGTATGTATGTATGTGTGTGTGTGTGTAAGTGTGTACTGTATGTATGTATGTATGTATGTCAGTAAGTGTGTATGTATGTATGTCAGTAAGTGTGTACACATACATATGTGTGTGTGTCAGTAAGTGTGTACTGTATGTATGTGTGTGTGTCAGTAGGTGTGTACTGTATGTATGTGTGTGTGTTCTAGTAAGTGTGTACTGTATGTATGTATGTATGTATGTATGTATGTATGTATGTATGTATGTATGTGTGTCAGTAAGTGTGTACTGTATGTATGTATGTATGTATGTATGTATGTATGTATGTATGTATGTATGTATGTGTGTGTGTAAGTGTGTACTGTAAGTGTGTACTGTATGTATGTATGTATGTATGTATGTATGTATGTATGTATGTATGTATGTATGTCAGTAAGTATGTATGTATGTATGTCAGTAAGTGTGTACACATACATATGTGTGTGTGTCAGTAAGTGTGTACTGTATGTATGTGTGTGTGTTCTAGTAAGTGTGTACTGTATGTATGTATGTGTGTCAGTAAGTGTGTACTGTATGTATGTATGTATGTATGTATGTATGTGTCAGTAAGTGTGTACTGTATGTATGTATGTATGTATGTATGTATGTGTCAGTAAGTGTGTACTGTATGTATGTATGTATGTATGTATGTATGTATGTGTGTCAGTAAGTGTGTACTGTATGTATGTATGTATGTATGTGTGTGTGTGTAAGTGTGTACTGTATGTATGTATGTATGTATGTGTGTGTGTAAGTGTGTACTGTATGTATGTATGTATGTATGTATGTATGTCAGTAAGTGTGTATGTATGTATGTCAGTAAGTGTGTACACATACATATGTGTGTGTGTCAGTAAGTGTGTACTGTATGTATGTGTGTGTGTCAGTAGGTGTGTACTGTATGTCAGTAAGTGTGTACTGTATGTATGTATGTATGTATGTATGTATGTATGTATGTGTCAGTATGTATGTATGTATGTATGTATGTATGTATGTATGTATGTATGTATGTATGTATGTATGTATGTATGTATGTACTGTATGTATGTATGTGTGTGTGTGTAAGTGTGTACTGTATGTATGTATGTATGTATGTATGTCAGTAAGTGTGTATGTATGTATGTCAGTAAGTGTGTACACATACATATGTGTGTGTGTCAGTAAGTGTGTACTGTATGTATGTGTGTGTGTCAGTAGGTGTGTACTGTATGTATGTGTGTGTGTTCTAGTAAGTGTGTACTGTATGTATGTATGTATGTATGTGTGTCAGTAAGTGTGTACTGTATGTATGTATGTATGTATGTATGTGTGTGTGTAAGTGTGTACTGTATGTATGTATGTATGTATGTATGTATGTATGTATGTATGTATGTATGTATGTATGTATGTATGTATGTCAGTAAGTGTGTATGTATGTATGTCAGTAAGTATGTATGTATGTATGTCAGTAAGTGTGTACACATACATATGTGTGTGTGTCAGTAA